>NC_034411.1:54822179-54914469 GCF_002078875.1 Numida meleagris
GCTTGGGATGTAGAACAGGGCATCTTGAGATCGCAAGCAACGTGAAGGAGGAACCAGAGGTTGGAGAGGAGGGAAAAATGGATAAAAGGGGGCAGCTGCATGTACATAAGCTGCTGGTCACCGCGCTCGTCTGGCCGTGCTCTGCACCTGATCAGCGCAGGCTGTTGCGCGCGCGTCAGTGGTGTCAGATTTTCTGCATGGAGGAGTTCAGTGACACACCTCTGCTTCATCCGCACTTCCATGTCAGACGCCGTTGTGTCAGACTGCTCCTCTGCTGCCATCTGTCGCACGGCAACAACACGTAACGGAATATCGGTGGGAAGGTTCAACCCCTACTGCCACACCACCACCATCTGCCTCTGACGTCATGGGCCAATGTAATAAAATAGGCAATGCTTTTGGAATAGCCTTTGCATGTGTGTGAGTAGAAGCATTCAGAGTTTCATTTTGATTGATAGTGGAATGAAAGCACTCGCACCTCTTTTTTGAGATGAATAGGGGCATTTAACTTCAATTTGTCAGAGCATCTAAAGTGGGAGCCTAAATTTGCCCTTTTATAGCAACAAATAATTGGCACAGTGTGCAGAGCTGGAATTGCTACTGGCTGTGGCAAACCCTAACCAGGAAGAAATATCTTAGAATAAAATACTCTTGTAGTTTTTGATAATAAGTGATGAAAATGACGTGTTCTGTGGCTGAACTGCATATACATGACCACAAGAGAGCAGTGTTGCACCAGATCTGTGTTACAGATCTTTTAAAAGTAGTTTTGCTTTGTAAGTGATTAAGTCCAGCAGCAAAATTGTAACCTCTTTATATTTTTATCTCTTCGTGGTACTCATTAACCTGTAGAGTAAACGTTTTTAACTTTACTAGGGTTACGGTGAACTATATTTATGCATAATTTGTTAAATGAAATCTCAAGGTGGTGCTGATTTATTCACTTATCCACAAAATAAACCTGCTGCTTTGTTTTCCAAAATGTTTAACGTCCAGGAGAACAGGCAGAAGTTTTTATGTGATGAGTTAAAGAGCTTCATCTACCAGAAGTCTTTTCCTGAGTAGATATCTTCTCACGTCCCATGTAGAACTACTGCTGGGAAAAATTTCTGTTTGTGATGTACTACACATATAATGAGCATTGCTGTTGAACTGTATGGACTTTGTAAATAACTTTCAGATTATACTAGTGAAAATATTTCATTCAGCAATTAAATATCAAAGGAACCATCTGGCATTTAAAAAAAAAAATCACATCTTTCTTTCGTATAAAAAAGATTATGCGCTGCTACATACCCTTTGCTCTTCACATGTAAAAAATAACTTGAACAAGCTCAGGCGAAATCATTTTCTGAATGTGTAGAATGCAGAACCCTAAACACAAATAACAGCTTTAACTTGGCTTCTGCTTTTAAGCAAAGGTGTTCCTGCCTTGTTTTTCAGAATTAGAGCCACCTGCTGTAATGTAGAGGGAGCTACTGAGCAACAGCTGCTGGTAAAAAGGAGTAGAAAGAAGGTTAAAGTAAGCATAGTTTTAATTTCTTCTGTCTTGCAGTTGTTTGATGCACTGCAGTCTTGGAGTTCACAGCCTCTGCGTATTTGTCTTAAGTTTTCGTTTGTGTATTTGTTTTTTGTTATTTTTTTGTTTTGGTTTTAGCTAGTGAGAACTGTAGAAGTCTCAGTTATAAGCTCCAAAACAGCAGTATGGATCATGCAGGTCGGTGGTCTGTGCTCCAGCTGGTGAGTTTTTACTTCGTCCTTCACAATGCTGTTATTTTGTGTGAGTATTCACTGTTTGTTACTTATTTTGTCTGGATGATATTTTGGTCAGCTTTTCTCCTTTACACTATTTCTACTGATTGTATTGCTTGCCTTATATACTATATTTGACTGTCACCTGCTGAGGCAGGCTTGATAAGTGAGGTTGTTGTTGTTGTTATGCTCACTCTTTGTTTATAAGAAAGTGTTCCTGAATAGAGGTCAAGTTCAATGTTTTCTTGTCGTTTTGTTAAATTAGGAGCTGCCATACCAGCATGTGGGAAAGTAATCTGAAAGTCAGTATTTTGTTATAATAAAAGTACCTAGTTTGAGTTTTACTTTGATTTGACCTAGGTAAAATGTGGGCTTTATCTGCCCTTTTGACCTTCCACGTGTTTTTGAACTGGTTGTCTTTTCTTCTTATGTCATTCATTCCTCTTGCATGCACTGTCTGTGTTTATATGGATTATATTAAGACTTTGCTTGCTGTGTTTCTACAAGGATCCTTCTTTTCTTTTTTTCTGAAACTTCCAGTAAATCTTCAATGTGTTTTTTGTTTCCTAGTAGTAGCGTAGACTTTTTTAAGATTTGAAGAGTATACCTTGTTTTTATGTGTTAGAACAACAAAGCTGCTAGTGAAACTGATCTCTACAAAATCTGCTGCTCTATAACCTAGTTTGTCAGTAATACTACAGTTTCCTAATGTTGAGTTTCTAACTTTGAAGTCACAAATAAAATAAAGAAATATTAACATCTAGCAAGCTAAGCAAACAAAGTGAGGGAGATCCTAGTATGTGCTTTGTGGGCTACTGGAGCTGTTGCTAGGAGAATAGGATGTTAACAATACCCTGAGCCAATATGTAGCTGCCTGGGGAAACCACGAAAAGTTGTTCTATTTCTACACATCTGTACAAACTCAGAATCTTTTTCTTCCCTGTAGGCCTCCTTCTCTTCCTCTAACATGATAAGAGCCATATGGGAAGGAGATTGTATCTTGATGATCGGACCAAGTCTTTCATCATTCTCTAGCATGCTTCCCTTACAACCAAGATCCAGTGGTGCATGGCCGGACCTTGACTGAGCACAATAATTATGAAGAGTTAGCCTGGTGTGAGTTGAAGGTCATGAATATTGCATGCGGTGATGATAGCTTGTGCTTTAATTTGGAAGTTACTGTTTGTCTTGTTGATTGGTAAGAATCAAAATCTCACAAATTGCATAGATCTTAGAAAAAGTGAAAAGTATAACTTCAAAAAAAAAAATCACTCCTTATTTCTGAAGTGATTCTTCTCTGAATAAGTTAAACCCTGCTTGCTATGAAAAAAAAAATACACTTTAAACTGAGGATGGTTAAGGAATTTGAATCTGCAGTTTCTAAAGAAGTTGGCTGAAGGAGGCCTCTGGCCTTGTATGTTCATTTTGAATAAATCTTGGAAAATTATTATACCATCTAGGTTTTCTTTTTAAGAAAAGTGGAGTAAATGTGGCACCTATAGGTCAGTTAGCATGTGCCAGTTCTAGGCAAAAAGATTGGATATTCATGGTGGGATCCCATTGGAAATCCCCTTGGAAATACCCAGGTAACTGGAGTAACCTCATGTGGGTCTATCAGAAAATAGATCTTTATAAATAATCTTTGACAAAAATAGCTGTAATATAATAGTGTATTGTTAATTAAGATATAGCATTCATATTATCCCTACAATATATGTTAAATGGATATAGAACTGATTAAGTATCAGATAATAATCACTGAAAGGAAATGTTTCTATGAGGGTTGTGGGGAATTGTTCTGGGTTAATGCAGTTCCAAAATTTTAGTAATGAAACAATGGGTAAAATTTGTGGATAATTAAAAAAAGAAATTATGTTGTGATCACTAATGAAGACAGGAATGACGACACCAAGCCATAATTATAGTATTGTACTAAGTTAGGTCTTCGGAAACAGAGTATGTTCTAGTACAGTCAAGTGGAAAGCAATAAAGGAGTTCTGTTCAAATTGCTCAAATTTATAATTTGTGGTACTGCATTTTTAGAAAGCAGTTTCTGTTTGCAGTGACCTGGTATGGCTGTGAATGCATGAAGAGAAATTTAAAACAAAAAGAAAAAAAAAAAAGGTAGCAAAAGCCTCTTTTTTTCTGACAGAGGGAAACATCATACTAACCAGTAGCAAGAAGTGAAAATTAGAATAATCTAAGTGAGAGTTCATTTCAGTAGTGAGCATGACATCCACAATGGGAGGAAGGGATGACTTTTTGTTACTTGTTCTGTTAAGTACCCCAAATTAGTTCTATAGTGAACCCACTACAGAGTGAAAAATAAACAATGCTCCCTGCCAAAAACAAGCCAAAACCAAACAAATAACCCTATGACTTCTAGGTGACCAAGACTTACTACATTTTAAAGCTTAGGTCTCAGATATATGAATCTGTCAGGCAAACTTTCTAAGAGGCTTTTTCCTGGCTGAGTCACTTCTGACAGTGATGCCTTTTTTCCATTTAATTAGGAGTCTCTTACACTACCTTATGCAGAGAGAGTTTTGAAGTATGTTTATTTTCTAATGTATTTATCACAGGTTGTCTGATAGTCCAGCTTTTACGAAAAGTGCTTGTCTTCTACATTTAATTTAAAAGTACTTTCAGAGGGAGGAGCCTGTGCTGCTTCAGAAGGTGCACCTCTGCTGATTTACAGAGCTTTAAGAATCATCCATACTCTGATGGGTAAAATTGGCAAAATTTAAGTTTGTAGATGTACTGTGCCAGGTGAAAAATGATATCTGCATTGTTATATAAGATGTCCCCGATAGCAATGTAACTCCCACAGGAAAAACTGTAAGCTGTCAAGTAACTCAAGAGTGGTGATGTAAGTTCTCCCTTTAAATTAATGATACTGAGATATTGGAAATAAAGAACTGTAGTTGGACTGGTGAAGTAGCAAACTTTCCCAAAAGAAAACAGTAAAATGTATATATTTTTAAAGGTACTTGTAGCTGATCACTTTTTTTCCACAAAACTCAAGATTATCTACTTTATCATTTAAGTAACTGCTCTCCTTTCCAAATTTGTTCTCTACAGTATCAGTGGTGTTTTTTTTTTTTTTTCTTGAATTGTGAAGTAACACAAGTATGTTATTAAATTACATATTTTCTGAAGACTTGTGGTAGGAGCAGTATTATTTGTATCCATTTGGGGTTCTGCTCTAGAACTGGAGTGCTCCGAAGTGCTGCCCAAGTGCAAATAAATAAATGCCAGCGTTTCACATACAGTGTAACTATCGAGCTATAGTAGTAGAAAATGCCAGATGATTTTGTAAGCATGCTGTATTTGAAAGCCCAGGTTCTGCAAACATGTAGGCTGAAGTAGTGGAACTGCTCAGGAAGAAAATGAAGGCTGTCGGTAATGCAGGGTTACGTTGTGATGTATTTAGGTCTCAGGCAGAGACAGGATTTTGCAAAGAAAGCTGAAGTTAAAACTCACTTCCTGTACTCCTTCCTAAGCAAACATTAATGGTAATATTTGTAACTACTAACCTGTAAAACTGAGAAGCTGACACGGATGCAATAATAATTAAAAAATATATAATAATTTTCATACTGTTGTGAAATGTACTTAATAAAGTGTGCTAGGAATTGAAGCTGACCTGAACCTCAGAAGAGTTTTTCTCTTGAGATTAGAAAGCCAGGTTTTATTAGAATAAAACCGTTGTGGTTTTAACTAGGGCAATCTCAGGAATGATGAACAAAGAAGGTAGAAAGGAGTTGGCAGTATCTCCGCTTCTGCCTGTTGTGTCCTCGCAGGTGAGTCCTTGGTTCCACTTAATTCAGCATCTGCCTGAGTTACAGTGACCTGTCTCATGTCTACGTGACACCAAAAGCCTCACAAGACTTTCAGTACTCGCTGTGTCCCCTGCCTGAGCTGTGAGCTTCTTGCTCTGACTCTAACAGGAAATACACCCGGCGTGCTCTGACCTTCCTCTCTTCCAGCCCAGTTTGGAGCATCTCAGAGAAGGAAGATTTCCCTCCCTCGTTTGGAGTGTGTGGGGAAAGTCACTCAGTTTTTTAAAAGAACACAGCATAGAATTCGGAACATAATAAACACTGTGCTTTCTGAAAGTAAATTATTTTTGTCTTGCTTGTGGCTATTTGGTGTCTTTGAGAAGCTGACTGTTGTTAGGTGTATGTGAGGGGCAAGAGCTCTAAGACTGTAAAAATGGGGGCTTGGTATTGAGTTCTAGTCAGCTCCAGACTACGCTGCTGATAAAGGGGGCACAGAGGAATTCAGAGTCTAGTGCAGAAGGAAGACCACACAGCTTCTTCTCCAGGTCTCTCCACTTCAATCCAGTGATAGTATCTTCTAGTGATATAATTTGTACATGTATTATCTTTGTAGCTACAAGGAGTGTAAATATAGGAAGAGTATTTGCTATGTTAAAACTTTTGTACGCTCTTTTGGGCAGCTAAGGAATACAATGTCTGTTTTGACATTGTACAAACAAACAGTTTTGAGTAGTTGAAGTAAGTACCCATCCAACATCGTGACTGACTCATCGCAGAGATCAACACGTTTTAAGAAAGCAATTCTACTTGTTTTTTGATCTTTCAGTAGATGAGAATGTTATCTTTTTTTCTACCTCTCTGAAGATTGCATTGAAATAGATTTATCCATTGTGAAACATGAAAGATTTAGAATAGATGCAGGTAATAGGGAAAATAAGTATCTTTCTTGTGGAATCTGACCCTGAATCTAGGGTATGTTTTAGTACTTCCTATTTTCTTTGGATTTTGATTGCCTGAAGTGATTAGCCCCGAGTTTGCCTCCAGATGTTAGCAGGCCCTCTTACAGGAATGAGGCTAGGCATCAAATACACGTGTAGAAGCAGCTCTAGATTTACTTACATTTTTGTAGCTATGTTTTTTTTCATGCAGATTCTTACGTATGAGCTAAGCTCGTAGGAATCCTCCGCGTATACAAATAAAAGCTTTGGATTTGGAATGTAGCAGTTGCTGACCCATATGAGTAGGTCATGCAAGCTTCATTCTAAACTAAAGGTTGATTTAAATCTTAAGGTACAATTTCTCCAAATGCCATAATTTTAGTCATACTTGCATGTACTCAGGGGTTTTCTTTTTGTTTATATAAATGTTCATCCCTCTTTAACCTTTAACCACATAGCCAAATGTAAATGTTTCCTTGTAGCAGCAACTTCCAAATGTATTGTTTTACTTTGTTTTCCCTTGCTTTTATGGTTAGATTTGGGAAAACAGAAGCCTTCAATGTGACTGTTCTATTATTATTATTATTATTATTATTATTTTGTGGTACTAAGGAAGCTGGTCTTTTTTGGTCATTCTTCTTTTTTCCCTCCTTCTCCTTTCTTGAGATTTTTCATTATTCAGATAACTTGTTGCCACCCTTCTTTGCACTTCCCACTTTGCACTTGCAGTTTCTGCAGAGATTGGTTGGTAGGAAAATGATAGCATAGAATTTATCTCTGGACAGTAGGATAGGTGGAGATAACAGCGTAACTCCTCTTTAGCCCTGTTGATATGAATACTAATTCTCCATTTTAGTTGCATCTTCTTATGACACCCAGGTCCGCCTCCTAACCTAGTACAATATCTTTTAAACCCTGTAGGGTATAGTTTTCATCAATTTTCTTTGTCTTCCCATAAAATCATCCGGCATGAACTTGATCTGCTTTTGTAATATTGAGTTCCTTGCCTCTTTAGGTCTGCATGGCACCGTGTATGGGAACCATTAGGTCATGGCCTGAACCGGTGATTGAGCACCTGGTGAAGGGGCATAGCCAGCCCTGGGAGCACAGGTGGAAGCAATTCTGTGCAACCAGAAGGGGGTGAACCCAGAGTCCACCTCTCCCTAATCTCATTTAAGAGCTGGCAGCTGGAAAGGAAGGATCTCTGCTTGGAGAATACCTCCTTTGGAGTGTTTAGTGAGCCCTGATCCTTGGAAAGGGGTAAGCGATTCATTCTTCATTACTGGATTGTGACTGCTACCTTTCTTGCATTTAAAGCAACTGTATCTGCTGCTGCCTATCCTTACACGCTGTCTAGATGCTGAAGGGAGCTTTTAGCAAGTGAATCTGTAGGTAGCAAAATGTAGTTTTCATGGATGGAGCTATTGCATGATGTTTAGTAAAACTCCTCCTGAGACCCAAACCAGCCTAGGATATGGTAAAGTGATTCACTGGCTGTAGAGGCAGAGCCAATTTAAGCCCTTTCCTGTCTATGGTGTGGCTCATTTTCTATTTGACTGTTCCTAAACAACTGTTTTAGACTGTACTGTATGCTGGATTGGTGAAAGATCAAGAGGTGTAGGAGTGGGAACAGTGTAAGCCTGTCTTGCTGCTAAAACCTTGTGTATTTTGGAACTACACCCATGTTAGTCTAGAGAGGACTGGACTGCCTTAGACACTGGAGGGAAAACTTCTTCCTGCCCTTTAGGGTGGAGTATCTGTCACCTAAATAATCATTTGTCACATACATATTGCAGTGCTCCATTTCTTAATTAATAGTTTTATTTCTCAGATTCTACATCTGAGCTTTAAACCACAGTTAGAGCTTTAGCCAGGAAAAAAAAAACAACCTATTATAATTTGGCTGCTAAGCTCAGTGATTCATCTACGCTATATTATTTGTACTGAACCATCGAACATCAGCATCTGTACAGAGTGCCTATGCAGAGTAGGAAGCTGTGTTGACTTAGCTGAAAATTTTAGTTGAAAATTATTGAAAATAACAATACTAAAATCCATTGTGGAACATTGTGAGTGGTTTTCCAAAGCTGACAGTGTAGAACTTTTGGACAAACCATCACAACTCTATCCCTATATAGGACAGATCTCCAAGCGGTTTCCTCTTAGAATCCAGCTTACATTCAGAGGATTTATGGAGACACTTCTTAATATTTCATTTTTAAATTTTCATTATTATTTTGAGAAAGTGGACTTAAAATACTGACTAAATAACACTGAAACCAGAGATATTGGCAGTTTCTATATTCAATTCTATTGTAGCATGTGCTCTGCACAAACTGTGTGAGCATTGTTACTGAAATCTTTGAGTGTCCCCAATGTCCATCTGCAGCGACAGGTATTTTTCACTTAGAAGTATTTACTGTTGGAGAACATCACTACCAATATCTTCAATTAAACTTCACAAGCCTCTGTCGTGTTGACTATATAATACATAACGCGGCACACAGACGGGAGATGAATCTAAAACTGACCAATGGTCTTAAACCAAACTAGATACAGGAACTGAATCAAAGAATCAAGAAATGATTGAGGTTGGAAGAGACCTGTGGGCCTATCTGGCCCAACCCCTGCTCAAGCAGTCCAGGACCATAGTGGCTTCTGAAGATCTCTGAGGAGACTGCACAGCCTCTCTGGATAACCTGTGCCGGTGCTCCATCACCCGCACAGCACAGAAGTACTTCCTGATATTCAGAGGGGAACCTCCTGTGTTCCAATTTGTCTATTGCTTCTCATCCTGTCACTGGGCACCACTGATGAGCCTGTCATTGTCCTCTTTGCATCCTCCCTTCAGGTATTTTATACACATTGATCAGACCTCCCCCAAGCCTCCTCTTCTCCAGGCTGAACTGTCCCAGCTCTTTCAGCCTCTTGCCATAGGAGAGATGCTCCAATCCCTTTTATCATCTTCATAAGCCCTCCGTTGGACTCTTTCCGGTATGTCCATGTCTTTCATGTCATGGGGGCCCAGAACTAGACACAGGATGCCAGGTGTGGCCTCACGCCTCTCTCTACCAATGAATTTTGGACACTTGATTTTTTTATTTTTTATTTATTAGTTGTCGTTCTTTGACATGACGAATACTTACAGCAGTATGTTAAAAAAGATACATTTAAGTCTCTTGGCATCACTGCATAGCAGTCACAGCATTTTCACACAATCTAGTGCTTCCTTTTAGAATGATGCATATGGCAAATATACGCACATATGTGGGCTGATTCTTGGTCCCAATGAAGTTGGTGGGACCAGTGTTTGGCCCATAGAGTTGTACAAGATATGAGAATATGTATATATAAAATGCTTTACAATAAACATGACATATACAATCTTGAATTCAGAGATAAGCAGAATATATTTTTACATCCAAGTCAAACTTATGCTCTGCACTGATAGTTTATGTACCTAAAATATTGGATGACGTGTAGAAACAAATAATAGAGTAATAGTTTGCACCAATCAAAATAATTTGGACACGTGTTCATGGTGTGAAGCTTGCCTTGTGTTTTTATTTTGTTTAGGTTTTGGCATGTTTTTTTTTCTTCTTCTTTTTAAATTTGCAGGATCTTAATTTAAAGTTTATTACTGAGTCTGTGGGTGGCGGTGTCAGGAGGAGAGTGGGATAACTTTATGGATGGCTTATCTGAGCTTACTAGAATGGAAGGCTATAAATGATGTTTGGTATCCTGATACCTGAAAATAAAAGAAGTGTTTCTCCTTTCCACGAACAGTCCACTTGGAAGGGCTTGTAGGCAATCTGCCTCTGTTTTGATGGAAACTTCTAATAGAAAGTTTAACCAGAGTTGAGAAAAGCTGTTAAGACAGCTGTGCAGTTTGAGATGTAGATTATTCTATTTGCTGTGGTAGCAGCCTTCTCATTGATCCTTCTGGGAGACTTTGATTTTCTTCATGAAAACCAATAGTCCACATGAAAAGAATAGATTTATGTTAGGGAGATCGTCCAGAGGTGCTACTTAATGTCAGCTACTCATCTGTCTGTTTCTATTTTTCGGAAGTATGCATTTCTTAGAGTCCTTGTTTTCCCATTTTGGTTGGTGGCCGAAACGTTGGCCCTTAGAAACCCAAAGGTGGGTCAAACCTTTACTTAATGAAAGTGCATATATATATACACATACATATATATATATATATGTTCTAACCAACTTAAAAATGTCACTTATTACCACTTTTTTTTTAAAAAACAAAACATTATTATTATTTATACAGAATTTGCCTCTTCGAAGAAATGAAGTCTGCATTTAAAGAAACTGGTTTTAATCAATTAAGTGAACTGTATTTGTGTGGCATTGTTAGAGTGCGTTATGCTCGTTCTTAGCCATTATCTGCTTTCTTCATTGTGTATGTGAAAAACCCAACTCAGTTTTAGAACTGCAGAGTCTTTTAGCTGCACTGATCCAGTAAGAAAGAAAAACAGTTTACAAGGTCTTTCTGTAAAGTGGCTATTAGGGCTGCTAGGTAACAATCCATGGACTTTGTATGTCTGCACATACATTTTTCCATTCTTTTCATACAGTGTCCTGTTGGCATCCTGGGGAGAAAACCCAGCACCAAAATGTTCTCTAAACTACTAGATAATACCAAGCACTTACCACACCGAGCACTGGTGTTGCTGAATTGGCTGTCAGCAGGTATGGTTTAGCTTATTTTCTGGGGAAACACAGAATCACTAAGGTTGGAAAAGACCTCTAAGATCATCTAGTCCAACCACAGACCCCAGTGAATGTGATTGCCAGACATCTGTTGCCAGAGCCTAATTTCTTCAGCTCACTTTTGTCTAGAGCACCTGAGGCAAACTGGTCCAGACCCAAACTTTTGTAAATGGGTTTGGCTTACAACTGCGGAAGCATTTCTGGAGCCACCCTGAACCTATTTCAAGCACTGTTTCATTAGATAGGGTGATTGAAATCTAGCAACTATGTTCAGTGCACCCATTCTCAACCCCGAACAAAACAAACAGCAACAACAACAAACCCTGTTAGTTTTAAGAGCAGCTTTTCAGAGTTTATTAGGAAGATTTAACTTGGTAAGAGCAGTCTTGTAACAGGTCCCTTAGGCTCTAATTACAGAAAAAGTCTTGGTTGCACTGTAGCTGTAACAGAACTTGATGTGTACTAAGCTCTCCTGCTGGACCTATTTTCTGGATGTTCCTCAGCAGCACAACGATGTTTCTGTCAAGAGCTTTTTATGCTGCTAGGCACCAGGTTTATTTAACTAAACCTCAGAACGCTTTAAAAAATGCTTTGAACTAGATGGAAAATGGCTTCAATTTCTTAGTATAAAAGACAAAACAAGGGAAATGATACTCTTTTGCATGTACTTAAGTAAGTGCTTGTAGGCAGCACATTATTCTGCTTGTATAATGTCCTAATAATTGTCCTAAATCTGTCATGAGGAAACATCTAAAAAACTGTAAAGTGGTGATGCTCCCACCCCCACCATCAGGTGGTTAAAAAGGCATTTATGTCCTATAGTTAGAAATAATTTTCTTCTACCACAACTCCTTCTCTTTGACTGTTATGGTACATCTAATATATGAGTCCCGTTTAGAAGAGGGAGGAAGGAGTGTTTTCTGTTACTCCATAGCTAGTGATTTCCACCTTCTTATTTCACTGGATTTCAGTCCTTTTCTCTGAGGATACATGTCCAATGCATTAGTAGAATAAAACATCCTTTACTAAGCCTTATGCTTTTTATTTTCCTTTAAACATGTTAATCACCTTATGACCATGAAAACTTTGTCTAACAAAGTCAGTGTTCCCGGTAACTAAAACCAAATTCTACTGCATCTACCCTTGCAGCTCTCCAAGTAAGCATTATTTCTCTCAAACACCAACTTAAATCAGTGCAGACACTGTCTCCAAACATGATTATATGGCTGTATCTGCTAGTTCTTTTGGAAAACAGCTGTGCTGATTTGATGTGCTGAGGGTTTACAACAATATGCTGCACTCTGCCTGAACACAATTAGTTTCTTTGGGGAGAGAGAGGGCAATGACTTTGTTGCAATGCAGCAGTGTCCAAGAACGCAATCTCAGTGAAATGATGGAAGCTTACAGAAAGCTTCATATAGAATTAACTGAAGCTGTTTATGGCATAAATAAGGCCATGTATCTTTCAGAAAAATGAGAACATAGCATTCATAGAATTCCTCAACTACTGTGACAGTTATGAGAATTTTCCTTAACAGTCTAGCTGACTAGAAAGCATTTTTTCCTTCAGTAAGTGAGATAGATCTACCAGTTGGTTGAAGGTTTCTTTTCTTTTTTAAAAGAAAAGAAAAATACTAATGCATTTATATCCTGGCTATCTAAGTAAGAGAATATAGGGGGAAAAACCCATCTCCACTACAATGTCACTTAAGAAAACAGCTGTTTCTTACTCTTGAATAAATGTTAGTCTGATTGAATTGTCGAACTGTGATTGTTGCTGCAAGCTTCTGGCTTTGCTTGTTTGTTTGTTTTTGAACTTAAACTTCAGGCTCTGTGAAGCTTTTTTCTATACTGAGTGTGCAAGGTGCTACGGATTAACAGCATGGACCCATATGGAATGTGTTTGAAGTTTTCAAGAAGTTATCCTGCCAGACTTCATTCCTTAATGACCTGTGATACACCTTTGATAGTGGAAAGGCAGTACAGAATCGTATCTTGTGATCATATGATTTTGGCAGCTATCAGAAGATGAAGGATGCTAAAAATTAAGGCTTTTATCCACAAACAATGGTGAATATTAATAAACTCTATACCATATTTACAAATGGTTTCTCTTGTATTAAAACTAACAGTATTCTGTTCACAGTGCCAATGTTTTTTACAGGTAGCAATCCCACATACTCCAGTATTTTGGCATGGGAATCAGTAGCGTCTCATATTTACAGAAAATGTACACATGAATATAAACATGTTACTTGAAACAGTACTCAAAAGGTAGATCTGTTCATGTTTCAAAGGGTTAGACTGTACAACACCTTCCCTTTCATTTGCGAGGGAATGTTGTTCCTTGCAAGGAGAAGATGCCTGTCTTTTATCCAAAGTGGCATAAAAATGATTACCAAAACAAGCCTTGTTACACTGGAGTTGTGTACACGGAGTTGTGTAACTTCAGTCCAAAGTTTATAGATCTGTTTAGTGCACAGAATACAAAAGTTAAAAAGGTTTTTATTTTTAATTACTAAAATAACAGGATTCTCTCTGCCCTCTGCAAACGCTGTCTTACTCAACCAGTGTCCTCTGGGTTCTGAAGATGCTGGTGGTTTCATGTGCAGCCCAGCTGCTGGACTGGAAAGCGTATGGCGCTCTGGGCCTATATACATATGTCACAGTATGACTCATGGTAAATGAATATATAACCAAGAGTGCCTCTATCCTCCCCTGTTCTCTCAGTAATCCTCCCTGCTTTGTGGCAGCAGTAACTGGCTCGGTTTCAGCTCTGCTGGCTGGGACCCTGCATTCAAGCAGTTTGTGATCAGAAGTGACGGATGGCATCGGGCATGTGCAGAATGAAGAGAGGGGAGAGGAAGATGGAGGAGATCCAGAAAGGAACCAGCAGAACCATGGGTTTGTTCATGAGGACCCTTACAGTGTCTGCTTTGCTGTTTCTTCCCTTTCCATGGTCTTGACAACAGGCTCCCAGCTCCTCAGGATTTTGCTTGCTGCTGTGATCAAGACGGAGACAGCAGTGCTATAAGGAAAAGTGCAAAGCTGCCACTAAGGAGTTTCTTCTTCATTTAAAGTCTGTTCCTGGCTGCCAGTCACTTGACCTGAGTGGTCATTGCTCCTACTACTGCTGTGTTGCTTATGGAGCAAACTCCTCCACTTCGCTTTGTTCCTCCTGAGATGGTTTAGCATATTTTCAGATAAGGGGGTATCTCCTGTAAACTGGGCCCACCTCTCAAAGAGTGGCTCTACAATGTATGTCATGAACCCTGGGGAAAGAAGAGTACAGGAGGTGAGGAACAAATTCATTCTGAGTGCGCTATATCCCCCCGAGTCCCTCCGCAGAGTAAAACGCTACTAGCTGTAAAAAACCTTGAAGAGAAATGACAGTAAGCCCTCAAGCAACCATCAGCTCCTCTTGAAACAGGCAACTTTTGACCAGCACCCATCACAGATAGGGGTCTGTCTGTCTGGGCTAAGTTAAATTGGAGAGAGTGCATCCTACTCTGAGGAGATTTCAGACTAGAAAGTAACCTGCTGCCTTGAATGGTTGGTTTGGATGGGTTTCTTTTTCAAACATTTTTATTAGAATGCGCGCTGTGACTCTTGCCTGCAATTCTTATTGTTAACACAACTAGCCTGGGGAAAAGAAAAAAGTTGATGCTGATTTTTAGCATCAACTTCTAGTTATTCTAGATACAGGGTAACAGGTTCCCCGCCACAGCTGTGCATGAGAGCTGAACATGGGCTGTAGAGGTGCCTGAGCCCCTTAACGTAGGTACTTGAGGTTATTGCTGCAAAAGCAGTGAGTGCTGCTGTGTCTATTCTGCTTCCTATTCCAGAACTTTCTGGGCTGCAGTAGCTTGGGGGCTTCTGTATACTATCCTATGTATCGTAAATGCCTTTTGTACTGCAGAGTGCAGACAAGGACAGCAGCTGAAACGTGTATGCTGGCCATTAATATCACATGGGAAGACTATGCAACCGCTTCTCTGCGTCAGAAATATTTGTCTGTTCTGACCTGCTGGGGAGCGACCTTAACACTGGGCTTTATTGTATACAGGAAAAGCTTGTATTTAAAAGTTAGTGTACTTCTAGCAAAATCGCTAATAGATGAAAACAAATGGAAATAAAACTTTTAAGACTTAAACTGCAGTCTGATTCCAACAAAAAGGAGCTCAGGAAAAAAGAACGCTTCAAAGCTAGCTCTAGCTGCATGGCTGTATCCTTGTTATATGGGGACAGACAAACTGCAGCAGGTTTATCTGCATATTGTATTTGCAGGTTGCTGTAACAATGCGGTTGGGCAAACAGACAATATTAAATCACTGTTTCTGCCTCATGATGTTTCTGGCAGAGGAAGAGGAAGATAAACACCTTAGCAGCATTCGTTCTGTTGTGAGACAGGTAGTATTTAATCGTTATACAGCTGTCTGCTTAATATCCTGTGTATGGTGTGAAACTGGGGATGCATTTATGAAAATGCTAACTGCAGAGTAACCACTGGGCTGCTGAGAGTCATCTGCAAATACTGCCATGGAAACTTGGTTGCTGCTTGAGATCAATCTGCTGTCGAGCAAGGGTGACTGTGGGGATGGCAGTGTGTGGCAGAATGGAGAGGACAAAACTGCTCAGTGCTCTGCAGGCAATGTGTCAGGCTCTGTGGAGGACAGTTCAAGAGTTTTTTTAAAAAAAAGGAAAGATGAAGAAACTGCTGTTGTTGTCCTGACTTGATGCCCTGATATTCTCAGAGAACTGCTAAGGCAACAGTGAATATGGTCTGAAGGCTCTTAATGAATCTTTTCATGTTCCGAATTCTGCAGGAGCATCATACTGTGGAGCGTTTATGAAGAATCTGTGGAAAACTGGACAGGAAAACAATGGTGTTGCTACTTTAAATGAGAGGTTTTGCAGTGTGCTTAGCAGTTGTGGAGATGCTTTTCCCTCATCATCCCAAATAGCCCAAGTATTCCACCGACATAAGCTTGTAACTGGCTGATGACGCATTTGAAGCGATGTCATGTGTCAGCTGATGAAGACAGCAAGAATTCAATCCTAGATCAGGCGTTCAGTATTCACAAAGCTGACCTTTGCTGCTGATTCACTGGGTTTATGTTGCAGATGGATTTTATCAGATATCATGTTTCAGTTTCTGTTTGAGCTTGTGCCACACTGAGATAAACATGGAGGAGACAGAATGAAGCTGATGCTTACCGATCTGTATGCTTGGTATTGTATCCTTCTGTTGATTACAAAGTGGGCTTATTTCCAGTTCAAATTTTTGTTCCAGGTCACCTACAACATTTAAAAAAAAAAAAAAAAAAAAAAAAGAATTTCTGCTACTTCTGTTTCCATACTTGCATCAGACTCGTACAGTGACTGCAGCTGTATGGTTTTGAGCAGCTGGAACCTGGCACCATTGAGAACCATGTTAAAAGTCTCAGTACCTTATTTTTGTGGTCTTTTTTTTTTTTCTTTAAGGTATCAGAGAAACTAACTAAGCATGCAAAGAAGAAAAATATCTTTAAGGAAAGGTGACTTTTGAATGAATGTTAAATGTAAACACTTAACTGTTTTTAGAACCTTCATTTTTTAAATAGCTTCTCTCACATCCTACTAGAAAGTGCAGTGAGTTGCTACTGTATGCTGTTAAAGGATGATGGTGCCTGGCAGTCCACAGCTGTGTCTGCACTAGTAAACTACTACAAGCCAGAGCAACAGTTCATGTGTCAAGTCATAGGATTAGGGTTATAAATGTGAAAGAAGGATGAAATTGAAGTTTGTCTTACATTTGTATTATATATAGATGGGTATTGGGGCTATCGCTATGCTGAACTTACATCACTTACTTAATTCTCTGGGTATTCCAGGAAGTCCTATCAGAGTCACTTGCACAGGATAGACTTGAAACAAAGTGGTTGACTGAACTCCTTGCCACCTTCACAGCACGGTATGGGATCAACTGAAGGATGATGTCTCTGGGTGTGAAGCTGGGACTGTCCTGAAGACTCCTGCAGTGACTATCCCTACAGTCTGCTTTAAATTGTTGATGAACAGCCCGGGTGAGGGATTTGCTCACCCTAGCTGCCACCTCACCTGCAGCAAAATTGCCAAAACAGGGCATTGAGAAGATGCTTAAAAGCAGTCAGTAGAAACTGCTCCTGCAGGTGCAGAAAGGGTCATGCAGGACACTTCCATACATGGGTAAGAACATTAAGAGGTGTTTCTTTTGTGCCTAACAGTGATCGATAGCAATGATCATACAGACGCTGGAGTGGCAGGAGAGGACCACAGGTCAGCTATATACAAGAATGCAGCAGCAGAACAGCTCAGGGAGCCTTGACTGCTCCGGTTGAAGCTGCCGTTGCCATGCAGACAGCTACCATCTGTCCTGCTGGGGAGATTTGATTTCCACATGTAAGCATTAGCCCATTAAAATATTGCTGTAAATTAATATTTTTTAAACACTGTGAGCGGAACACTCATCTTTTGTGATTGTTTACATTCTCTCTCTGAGACACGACCAGGCTCCAAGTCTTTGGGGGTACTGCATGAGGTACAGACCCTTCCTATCTCAGGCACAGGAGGGATGGGAAACCAGCTGTGCACAAGCTATGCTGTACTGCTCATTCATTTTATTTACTAATAAGGATATTGGAAGTGCTGCTTAGAAGAAACATATCTATAAACAAGTCTGACCTGCTAGAGAAGACAAAACATCGTATTCAACCTAAAAGAAACATTCTGCTTCATATCCACTGTTTCTGTTCAAAAGCATTTTTATTTTGTACCTAGTAGCAGACAGTTTTGACTTGAGTGTTTTAGTGCCCACTTGCCCTCTATAGTCCTGTACATACTACGATGCCTTTCTCTCTACTGCAGCACACAATTGCATCTTAAATGTGAGGGGACTGTCTTCATTTTAACTAGATAGTTAGGAAATACCAGGGAACCATTTTGAGCTTCACAAACAATCAACTGCTATTAAAATAGCATTAGAAATGTTTTGTTTAAAAAAAAAAATTCAAAATTTTGTATGCATAACAGAAGGAAGATTAAACAATGCACTAATTCTGGTATTACCTGCCTCAACTGTAGTTAAAAATCAGACCAGAAGAGCAATTGTTTTCAAATGTCACAAAAAATACCTTCTAACCCCAGCACTGTTTTTAAGGAGGTAAAGAGGCCTAAAATAATATATATTTTTAAGTAATAATGATATCTGACTACGTGACATTTATTTTTTTGGTCACGCTTACTTGCCAGGATTACATAGCCACCAGTGACAGTCAAACTGTGTTTTTTGTACACTCTCCCACATAACTAAGTGCTCTTATTTTCCTTGTACAGCTCTAACTGGTCTTGAACATAGAGTGCATATAACTGGTCTCAGAGGTATATTTTAGAAATTCTGCTGGTGTGTTTTGAGTCTTGGGGAAAAGGCAAAAATTTGTAAGAGCTGAGGCTGCTGTCTTTCTCAGCATGTTCTCTCAGTGCCATAAAGATGTGGTATGGGACAACTGGGGCCCTGCCCTCGTGTCTGAGATATTATGCCTTGGCTATACATCTGATGACACAAACCCACATCCTGCAAGTTGCTTCTGTTGCTGTGAAAGCATCAAAGTCAAAGACATTTCACCGGCTTAAACTGACATTGGCCAAAAATTAACTTCTATTTGTCCTTGTTTGTTAGTATTATGGACTAACTGTACTAGGTACCAGCCCAAATGTCGCTTAATTCTGTACTGCAGAATTTTTAACTGAATTGAGTACTTCATAGTGTGCTCTTCCAGAATTTGTGCTGCTTGCCTGAGGCTCTCAGGCTGCTGTGAACAAAGAATTTAGCAGTGATTAAACTCTGCTGCACCCTGCCCGTGTTGTAGCACAGCATGACCTTGCCTATGCAGATAGAGCCAAATAGTGCAATTACTGTGTTTAAAAAAAGCCCTGCATGACTGAGCTCTCTGCAGGGGTCTGAAGCATTTGCAATAGGTTCTAGCAGAGCATTGGCTTGCCTACTTTGTTCCTGTAAGCCGTGTGAGGGGGGCTTGCCATGCTGGGGAACCGCTTTTGAACTCTCTGCATTTGTACGCAAAAGAGTGCGTCATGTTTGGGAAACTTGGAGGGTGAGACTCCTGTAGGAGTTGTAGTGAGAGTCTGAACAGTGAGATAAAACACAGAGGCTCATGGGATGATTCAAGGCCAGGCTGGATGAAGCCCTGGGCAGCCTTATCTAGTGCCTGATTTAGAGGGTGGCAACCCTGCCTGCGGTGGAACTAGATGATCCCTTCCAACCCAAGCCAATCTGTGATTTTGATGCACTGGAGCCCTGGCGTGATTTGGGCTTGGAAATGCTAAGGCTGGGTTCCTCTGTGAAATCTAAGAGCTGAGGTGCAGCACACCGCAAGAGGATTCGAGGCCCAAGGCAGGCTGCCTCCACGTAGCAGCTCTGCGTCCCAAGCAGGGGGCAGGGGCTGACCTTGCCGGTAGAACTCCTCACAAACCCGCTCGCTCCACTGCTTGCTCAGCTCCCACAGCCGGCAGGGGTTGCAGATATCAGCGCACTTGAGCGCAATCTGAAAGTGAAGGAGAAAAGCAGTGGTGAGAAAAGAGATTATTATCCAGTCGTGCTTCAGTAGTAAATCTGCAGTCATGAAACTCCCGGGCCTCACCAGCAGGAAGGGTTAAGACCACCTGTTGGGCATTGCGTCTCACTCAAATATGCCTTTTGAGGAAAGCGCATTTACTTCAGCTGCAAACAAACCTTTCATTCAGCCCTCTGGCTTACTGCAGTGAGAACAAGAGGAGGGCCAAATTCCAAGATGGCAAAGTCTTCTGGATATTCCCTGCTAGGAGCAAGCCAAGACAAGCTGCAGGCTAGCTCCTGCTGATTGCCTGGCTCAGCTCCATGAGCGATGCTGAGGGAAGGACGAGCCAAGCCGGTGTGAGACCACGCGGGCGTCGCTTCCCTGTGGTCTGAGTGACCTCTCATCTCACTTTAGTTACACTTCATTTTAATGTCTGCGTGTTTTCCTTTACAATGCTCAGCACAGGGCTCTGTGCATCGCCTCTGGCTTCGTTTCACTTAGCTAACCAGTGCTATTATGTGCTTTGCAGGGGAATGAGTACAGCAGGGCAAGAGATTTTTACAATCAAGTAACTGCTTCAGAAAAGTGAGCTATGTAATGGTCTGTCTGTCTTACACCTTAGAACAAGGTGCTGTGAGCCTCGCTTCTTCCTAGACAGACTGAACACAGTCAGTCAGCTTGACAGAGGGCAGAATTCATCTGGCACTGAGAGAGGAAAACAGAAGTGTTTCCTGTATAAATTCAGATCTGTTAACCAGAGGAGGGAGGTCTCCAAGTCTCTTTTCTCTCTGGATTAAATTGATTAGCCTTAATGTTACTGTGTATTAAAACAACATTGCCAACATTCTTTAACCTATCCTAATCAGTGAAGGCTTCTTGTTTTTTTTTTCCTTCTTCCACAAATAATCCTCCAACTAAGCAAATATCACCAGGCCTCTGCCCTATTTTCTATCTATCTACAAGGAAGTGCATAAGGAATTTTTTTGCTGTAGTTGAGATCTGTAATCCCTGTGCCTCGGCATTTGCACAACTTTCTTGCCTAATCTATCCAGAAATATGATAAACCCATCCACGGGCTGTGCAGGAATCTGACAGAAGACCATGTTTCATGGAGGACAGACGAGAAGATAGCTGCATTTCCCACACTTCTGGAGGGGTAAGAAGCAAAAGATCAGCACTTATTTCCTTGCAGCTGTCACCTTTCCCGTAACCTCAACAGAGTGGAAATGTGTAGATGTTTGTTTTGTAAACGACAATGATTAAACTCTTTTATGTATTTAAGAAGGAAATTGATGCCGTTTCTCCACAGAAGCATGTATATACAGCTACTTTAATCACAATAACGCGTTAATAGGTAGAGGTTTATTCTGAGGAGTCTGTTAATGACTGAAGCTTAGCTGGAAGAATCAGTTTGAATGTTTGATTTTTAAATAAAACATGGTTTCTTCATTAGATGGAAATATTCAGTAGAGAAACACCTGCTGCCATGGCAACAGCTGTCTCTGCAGAGGCAGTTTATGAACATCAGTCACAGGAACAGCACTTGGACACCTGATGTCAGGTTGTCTTGGGAAGAACACTGAGGAGGGGGCACTTCTGCCCATCACTACAAAATAACACCAGCAAAGTGATATTTGCCACAAGGAGAATAAAATCAAGGCGTTACCTGGAAAGAGATGTGGTGGTCTAGAAATAATTAGTTGCTTATCATCATTTCTGAGCATGTGACACTGTCTGCTACATTCCCAGCTTTTTAACTCAAGGTGATCACATAAAGTAATACTAGAGGCACCTTAAGCTTTTCTGACATGCCAGGTGGTGGAAGAAGAGTTTACAGTGATAGGCAAGGTGATGCTGTTGGTCAGACACACTATCCCACACTATTCTAATGTGTATTAGGAAGTATCGTGACTTGAAAAACAAATAAGAAAACAATAGTGGAAACAAATCTTTAAAAGTTACCTGAAGCATAAAATGTCTGTCTCGTGCATCCTCCAGTCTCAAATCCTGATTGTCAAGGTGAGACTTCAGACGAATCAAAAACTCATTCTGTCTGTTGATGTCTGTTGCCAAGATCAGGGAGCCTAACTGCTGTTCGATGTCCTGTCTGCAATTAAGGAAAATAAGCCCCATCAGTCATGGAACCATTGGATACTAATAGCTCTAAACAACCTGCTATAAACCACAGCTAGCATAAAGCTTCCTTGTTCTTTATGGAGCCAATCTGATCTGACTGGTCATTTTCTGGTGGGGTTGTTAAGGTACCACTTGCTCTAGCTGCCTAAATGGCTTCAGCATGAAGGGATAATGTGGAAGAAAAATGCTTGTTTGTGTAGGTGGTTGTGAAAGCTTCCAGAAAGTGCTATGAAAGGGAAAAATCAATAGCATGGTGCATCTAGAAAAATGCTCATGTCTTACTCCATCTGGTCTGAGCTGGGTGCTGAATAATGCAGCTTTAAAGTAGGACTGAACAGAAGTTGTCGGTTTGACGAGAAGGATTTCTGAAGGGGTACAGAGCTTACTGCTTCCAGGTAACCTGTTCATATTCCTGGCAAGGTCACTTGTGATTAAACCTTAGCATTGCAGGGTATTCACTGGCTCAATCTCCATTCCTTGGTAAGAGCAGCAGGACATTCAGCCTACTCCAGACATGCCCAACCCACGGCCTGCAGGCCGCATGCAGCCCAGCACAGCTCACACTGCAGCCGCCCCCTGCCCCACGCCATCATGGCAGCGGCCCAGCCCCTCAGCACCAACTGAACATCAGTGCATCGATGGGGGCACAGTGCAGTGCCAGCTCACAGTGATGGCAGATACTTTTATGGATTTTGATACACTGGCTAGACACAGTCCTGTGAACAGCAAAAATATGCAGCTGTGCTTTCTGTTTTGATAAAGGAATTTCAGAACAGGTTATAAAAGTGCCAAAAAAAATCATCAATTTTTTGGTTTATTTGTAACTCCATTTTCAGTCCACATAAATACGTTACTTGTGAATTTTCAAATGGAATGTGTAGAGCTGCAATCCAAAATCTTTACCAGATTTTTATAAGCCCTCTCTTACCAGAGAGAAATACTCCTCACTTCACAGTTATACCTTATTTGTGTCATCGCGTTTTGGCAGTACGTACATTTGTGAACAACCATTCTGAAGGATGAAGCACAGGAAGAATAAAATTTCATCAACAGTCTGTGATGAATACCTTGAGAGCTCACTGAGAACTGCAGCAACTGCCATTGAACTGGACTGATGCATTAATTTCACAAAAACAAGGTCATATATCCCACTAGTTTTATGGTTTTGTTGCTTTTGTATATGTTTTAACAAAAACATTAAAAATTAAAATAAGTTTTGTTACTTTACATACATTAATTATATCATATATTTTATGAGGGTTGCTCTGAAAGTAATGTCTCCTGTTTTATTACAGTGGTCCACAACATCAGAAGCAGATGTTGGTGGCATGGTAGTAGAGGCTGAACCTTCCCAACAAGATTCCCTTACATGTTGTTGCAGAGCGACAGATGGCAGCAGAGGGACAGTCTGACAGAATGGCATGAAGAAATGTGTGTCACTGAACTACTCCATGTGGAAACAGTGGCACCCACTGACATTTACTGATGCTTGCTGAATGTTGATGGTGACCAAACAGTGGATGTGAGCACAGTGAGGCAGTGGGTGGTGCATTTCAGCAGTGGCAACAGTGACAGTGGGTCACCTCCGCTGGTGCAGATTTTTATGAGCACAGCATGCAGGCTCTTATTCATCGCTGGTGAAAATGCACAGCTAATGGAGGTTACTGTGTTGAAAAAGAATGCTTTGTAGTTGAGAATTTGCTCTATTAAATAGTGTTGTTGTAATTGTTCTACTGGTTGTAGTTTCCACGGAAATAATTAGGAGGCATTACTTTTGGAGCAACTTTTGTAGATGTGCCCCTAGATACCTCCTTTTCACTCAGTGCAGCCCAGGCAACCCAAAAGGTTAGACAGCCTACTCTGAAGTCTGGCCTCTCTGTCCATGTCCTTTGAAGAAGAATGAAGGAAGCAAAGAATTAATCTCAGAGATGCGATTTCTCTAGCTGACACTTACGTCACCTCCTTGGGCAGATGAGCGAGGAGCCGTGATTCTCGAAGCATGCCTATCGTAGATCTCCAGTGATGATTTTCTAGCACTGAAACATTCTGGCAGGAACGAAAGGGATACATGCAAGGATTAGGCAGGTACATATGATAAAGTTACACATCTGTCATATCACATGATGCCTCGACTTGGCTGAAAATTGTTTGCTGTAACAAAACTAAAGACATAATTGCTCTGAAAATCTGCTTTTTAGCCACCTTTCGGGTTTGAAGAATCGGTCTGGATTTCTAGAGTTAAGGACATTGTGCTCCTAGGTATCCCAGCCAAGATCGGCCCTATAGTCCTGCATTTTTGATTCCTGCTGTCAACAGAGGAGTTAATCTCATCTGAGTATGAGGTAGTTTATGTTCTAACAGATTTATTAACAAATGAATTAAATCATGACTACAAAATCTAATTTGGCTTTTGGTCCTACGCTGACTTCTCAGTTTTTACAGTTTGAATGCAGAGTAGACAAGAAAAAGAAAACCAAACTGCTAAACTTCTCCTGGAGTCGACTGGAAGCTCCCAGCAGCTGATCAGTGAAAGCAAGATAATACCAGCATCACTGCGCACTGCAGGCACCAGCAATGTAGTCTACAGTTTGTTTCCAACAACCCAACAAAACATCCTCCAATGAACTAAACACAGCAGAGCACACATTGCAGAACTGTCTGTCACTCAACAATAGGGACAGTTTTGGGGAGTCATAGCATCTTTTGGAAACTAGTTAGTGGCTTTTTCAGTAGACGGACACTAGATTAAAGAAAAAAAAACAACAACACAAAAAGTGCATGCCACAACCTAACCTTTTGGGCAGGCAGAACAACAAGGACTCCAACCTGTCACTGTCCACTAAAGTATAGGGGCCAGTATCCCTCTCTCTGGCCACTGTTAATCTTTGGTCCCCTTCTGCAGTCATACAACTGAGACGTAGCTATGCAAATGTGAGAGCACAAATCTGATAGATTTGCCATTACAATATTTTCTGCAGTTTGTTCTGATGTTTTTGAATTCACATTTACTGCTTATATTTTGGTATATATTTTTTGCTTCCCTAATAGAAATCGGATAACTGGGGAAAAACAACAAAGAAACAACAGCTTTCCAACCATAAGAAATCAGAACAAGCTATGAAGCTAAGAACAAGTCTAATGACTTTTGACAGCAATTCTGTTCATCAGCCAACTCAAATATCCTTCTTCTCTTCTTGCCTAAATACATCAGGATGGGCTTTTGCAACCCTGTACTCTGGCCAAGGAAAAATAAGGGACTATAGTAGGATGCAACTTTTTTTTTCTTCTTTTTTTCCCCTTCCGTCATCTCCCTGATCTCAGTGCTGAATCCTGGTCCCTGCGGTTTCTCCAGGTTCCCAGGCTGCCACCATGCTACCCCTACAGTAAAATGCCTGTCACCCTCGGGAGGGCTGATGTGTGCTGCAGACAGTGACCGTGTGCACAGGTTCCCACCTGCTGCATCCAGCCCCACAGATTTCTCCCAGCGTAGGTCCCCCAGAGAGCACCCCATGCCTCCCAGAGCTACAGCTGGATTGAGCTAAACCATTGCTAGTGGGTTGTCTGCATTTCTCCTCTGTCATATTATCAGCATGAATATGTAAAGATTTCTTGGTCAAGAACGCAGAGCAAGCATGTCTGTGAAAAGATTACGCTAGCTGAATTAAAATATAGAATAAAGTTAATTTCAAACACTGTAGCTTCATGTGTTAAGTAAGTGCTTATCTTCTTGTATTTATTGTGAGATTTCTCCCTTCTGTACTCCTGCCTGCCCTCAGCTACAAGCAGAACCCTAACAGAAGTGTTTTGCATTTTGTTTTTGTCTCCGCACCTTTTGGCAGTGTCGGCTCCCATCCACCTCACAGAGCAGAGCACACTGTGGGGCCCGCTGTCCACCCTGTCACACCTCGGTTCCCCCTCTACAGCATTGCTCATTCTTATCAAACAAATGCTTTACCGGCATGGAAAGAGGCTCTTTTCTCTCTGACTGGCTCACAGCTGAGTTTGAAAGACTGTCAGTCTCTGCTCTGCTACTACTTACACTTACTGTGCTGGCATGGAGTGCTCCTGAGCTCTGTATAGAAACCTGCTTGCCTGACACTTGGTCACACTGAAGGCGAGCCAGAGCACGACTGAGCATGTAAGCATCCAAGCACAACCTCGCATCCAACTAATAGTTACTCAAAGGAAAAAAAGTTGGGTATCCAATCGAGATTTCCATTTCTGTAAATCCCCGCTCTTTGCCTGCTGCTATTTGAGAACTTAAAGCCAGTACAGCATCTAGTACCCCATATTTGAAGTACAGGGAGCTGGGAAAAGGAAAGGCCAAGTTAACTAGTGACAAGTGAGCACGAAGTCATATGACTCCCCTGTTAAATGCAGGCAGCCAGAATCCCTGAAGCTGTTGCCAACAATTAGGAGTCAGCTCTTCCATCTAGGAACACTCTACTGTCTTATTAAGCCTAATTGCCATTAGTTATCTGATCACTTAGGCTGGAGGGGAGATTACCCATGCAGGGAAAAAATCCATGTGACGGCCTGCAGACTGGCGTTTTCAGCTCTGATCTCCAGAGAGATTGCTTTCTTACACTTCTATTTTTTGAAAAATTAACAGTAGCACAGATTTATTTTAAAAGTGGAATGTTAGGAAGTCTCTGTTCACATCAACTGCCTAAAACTAGAGGATTGCCATAACACAAACTTCAGGACTATGGCAAAATCTCCAATCTGCAACAGAGCCAGTCACAAAACTTGGAGTCTCTGAGCATCGACGTGTTCTGGCTGGGGATCCCATGGCCCAGCTTGTTCCTGTGTCTCAGGGCACAAGGACAACTGAATCCTAACACAACCAATTGCGTAACATTAAACCCAAAAGTCTGGGTAGGGCAAAACAAGAGAGAACCTCCTGACAAGTACTAAGCAAGTCACAGCAAACTCCTGATTTCCATCTGTACAGAAACACACACAGCTATTAGTGAGTCTTCCTCAGTTAGATTAATTTCTAACTTAGGATATTCTATTTCTGGTACCTTCTTACAAAGGTTGAAGTTGACTCTTCTGAAGGATAGAAATCACTACAATCACCATTTAATTACTAGGAATTACATTTAGTGCAACCAAAATGAGTTATGGCATTGCTCAAGTGTACACATACAGAGATGTGCATATACTATACATGCAAATACACATGCAAGCAAAGATAGCTTGTTTATACATAAATGACAATTGTAGACAAAATTCAGTGCTACAGTAATTGACACGGGCCAAAAATTTAAATATGTTCAGAAAAGACCACAGAAAACAGTGGAAGACGGGTTAATTGATGGGTTCATTGATGGTCATTGAACCATCAATGAGCTGTGCTTTTGTTTCAGGGAGTCTTCTACTATTGCTTGTTGGAGCTGAGAGTATAAATACCAGGTGAGAGACAATGCTGTACTTATCCCAGGCTTCTGTCTCTCTCCGAGACCTTTTACTGGTTGCGGTCAGGAAACTGGTCTAGACAGCCTGTGGCATGACCTATGGTGGCTGCTTTTAAGCCCTTTCCTTATATCTCTAGGCATGTTTGTGTAAATATCTACTTTTCATTTGGTTTCCTCTATCTTCTGGTTTTTTTTTTTCTTTTTTTTTTTAAGTTGCTGCATTCATTAGTTGTTCCATTTTCCTAGAGTCATGTGAAGCAAAAGCTTCCTTTAACATAATGCCAATTTAAGATATCTTTGCTGTTCACTTGCTTGCTCAAGGAAAAAGAAATACAAACTGACACCATTTTACAAATTATCAACCTGGTAAGTGCTTTTACCTGGTACAGGCTGGCAAGGTGGTGTTTCGTTTTGATCAAAAACGGCTGGTTGACCCCTGGATGATCCACATCATGAGCTGCAGCAGCCAGCAGTCCAAGCATGATGTCCGATGGGGTGAGGAAGTTGGCAAGCTGAATCACACATTAATCATAACAAGAAAGCAAACAGTAAACACTTCCCCCAGCCCCATCCCCCCTTTTGGCAGACAAACAAACCAGCTGACTACATGGAACTGCTCAGTTTTGTAGGAGAGTGCACAGACATCAAGAACAGAATAAACTAATAAACTGTGAACAACCTTTTTGAGGTGATTATTGAACAAATATCTACAAAGAATATCAGACTATATTAATGTTACTCCAATCTGTATTTCTATTTCTTATCTCTTTATTGTTTATGGCTATATATGGACCGTTATACACATGTTTGAGCTTAATCTAAGAGATTCAATGTAAAATAGTAACTATACCAGCACATTGATGTGTATTAGTATCCACACTAAGGGCCCTGCCTCACTCATTATTTAGCAACACCAACAACACATCATGCTTCATTTTTCTAGTAGAGCATTACCCTGTAAAATGCAGATTTTACAGATTTTTGAAATTTTAAAATGGGTCATTAGATAATCTCAGTTCAATTGCTGGTATTTTCTAAGAGAATATTATTTCATTTTCCAACTTCAGGCATACAAGTCTGAAAAACCACCCAGATTTTTTTCTACTATAGTTTATTATTCAGAAACAAATTGTGTTGTCACTGGAAAAAAAAATTGGAAGACTTAGTATCTTATGCTCCTGAGAGTGAGTTAGTTATTACCAGCCTGATGAGCGTGTGCAGTCTCTGATATGAAAGAAGCATGCTGTGATGAGGAATTAACAAGTTTTGTACAGATATGGATGCTGGCTTTCCTCTGCACTTTTTGTCAGGAGAGACTTGCAGATCTTGCAGGAAATGGAAGTGCAGGAAAACTGAGGTTTGCTGCTATCCTCACGATTTCTATATTGTGGTCTAACCATTTGCTAATTCTAGCATAACTTTGTTTTGTTTAAGTCAAATCAGGAAAAATTAGTTATGCTCTTATACTGTAGCTCAGCATTATTAGGGGGCCAACAAAAAAGCTAGGGAGGGACTTTTTATAAGGGCATGTAGTGACAGGACAAGGGGAAATGGTTTTAAACTGGAAGAGGGTGGATTTAGACTAGATATTAGGAAGAAATTCTTTACTGTGAGGGTGGTGAGACACCAGAAAAGGTTGCCTAGCGAGGCTGTGGATGCCCCCTCCCTGGAAGCACTCAAGGCCAGGCTGGATGGGGCTTTGAGCAACCTGGTCTAGAGGGAGGCGTTCCAGCCCATAGCACGGGGGTTGGAACTGGGTGATCTTAAAGGTCCCTTCGAACCCAAACCATTCTATGATTCTATGATTATAGTATTAAATTGCCTTCCAATATTGCATTAAACATCATCATTGTCTAACACTCTCATTTTGTGAGGGCTTACTGCAACATTTAAGAAGCTGCTGCTGGCTCATGTAGGGGATACCCTTGCAACAACCCCAGTCAAAGGGACTGTATGCCCACTTTTAGTGTTTCACTGCCAAATTTAGTATGCTGAAATATTGATGTGAGGGCTGATGCCCTGAAGTGACTTCAAGTTTGCAATCATTTTCTGCTATCTAAAAAATAGTGCTTTTTTTAAAGTTTTTTTTTTTTTTTTAAATCCTGGGAATACAATTTGAGCATTATCTGAAAGCAACATCAGTGTGAAAGGCTGTCCTTACCTTGGGCTCCCTTAGATAGCAATGCATAGCTTGTGTGACGTCAGCAGCATGGACAGCATTGTGATAAGGGTTCTGGCTGTGATAATCTTCTTGAACCATAACTGGGAAACAAAACAGAAAACAAAGATCCTTTTGTCTCTGAATTCCATAGTCACAACCAGGAACAGGGTTTAAAATACAATTTGAAGTTTTGCAGTCAGCTGCCCAAAGAGTTTCTTCAAATACCTGTAGCTTACTTAGACTGGTGCTCTCATTGCGAAAAAAAAAATGCATGAAAGGATTTGTGAGGCCCATGGGGATACACTCAGTGTAGTTCATAAATCAACTCTTTCTTGCCTTAGTGAAGGCTCTCATTCAGGAGTAAAATAAATAAGGAAGAAAGGCAAATTTATCCACAACGGAGTGTAATTATTTAGGCTGCTGTCAGGGGGGAGTAATATGTCATTACGGCAGTACTGCCTGATTTACAGCAGCAGGAGGAGAGGCCCTGACATGCTGGCACCATTTGCTGTTTGAGGACTACAGTCCAAGGCATTCCTACAGTGAGTCAAAAGATACTGCATTTGCGTATTTAAAGCAAGATCTCCTGTGTCAGCCACATCTGTGCTTCCATTTTAAAATACTAGTCCCTCGTTTCAGCTTATGGAGCTGGAATAGTGCCACTTGAATGCTGAGTGCATCCCTGTTAACTCTCATTTGCACTAGCACAGAAGACCACTGAGGTTTGTGCTTCAAGTTCATCTGCTCCTTGCAGCAATGCCTGCACCGCCTTGGGGCAACAAAACTCAAATGGTGGAAGTTGCACGTGCCCCCACCCAAAATGCTCTTCTTCTTACCATCAAATTGGTCAGACAGCTAAAATTACCACAGTGCTTGTCTCCAGCATGGGCCACACCAAAGCAAATCCCAGCCTACACTTTGTTTTCAGCTCATCTGAAGCTATAGTCAGTAACCCTTTAAACCCTGAGTGCTTCAGCTCTCACAAACTGAATATCCACCTCGTGTCAGGTCACAGCAGCTAGCACAGCCAGGGAGATCTACCTGTCTCCACACTAGAGGAAAGTCTTCCAGAAGCAACGGTAGTGCATTCTTAAAGAAGAGATCCTGCCTTTGAAACTCTGTCTGACACTCTGACAAAACAGCATTCAGCTGCATTCAAAACATGATGCAGAAAGCAATTGATTTTGGCCAATTTCTTCTTTTGGTTTGCAGACAGCATGGGGCTAATATTTCTGTTGGCAGTAACAGCAGCAGGGGCTTTCATCAACACTGTTCAGTGTAGACAGCTTGATATGATTTGTTAAATTTTGCACATAAGCTTTTAACTGCCCTGGGTCTCAGTGGTCTATTAGTGAAATAATGTTGCAGTACCACAATTGTATTGTGCATGGGTAGGTCTCGCAATGCATGCCTGCCTGTGTGGGCCTCCTCTGCCTGCCACATCTCTGCATGACATACATTCTTCTAAATCATCAGTGCAACCGTGGTACTGGGATGCTTAAGTCCAATACAGAGCCTTTTAAGACTCTCAACTGACTTAACAGGTACTGAATTGAGTCCCCTTGTACCCCAGTAGATATCACAGAAATATTTGAAGTAATTGCAACAATGTTGTGATTTTACACAGATATGCAGAACAAGCCGTTGCCTTTTTTGAGGCCCTATTTAAGCTGTAACCTGCATTTAATGATGGTTTGAAGGTGAGCACTTACCTAAAAACCTATGTAACGTAACCATATCTAGCTGGAAATGGTGAATAAGTCCATGCACATTGAAGAGGTGACAGAGCAGTGTTACGAGACTGTTTCCTAAAAGCAGAGAGGAACAACTCTCAGATTGCTTTAACATGTAGTTATCAACCAAACAAGTCTAAAAATGTCGGTAGTTTCCTGTTCATCAGTTCCTATTACCTTAGTTCCCAACACATCAGCTTAGATGGTATTCATACACTCAAAAATAGCTTATATAAATTATTCTCTTACACAATCAAAACTTGACAGTATGTCTGTGTCAGTGGAATGCTATTCTGGTGTTCCATTTTGTCTGCTATTTCAGTTTGACACAGAAGGCCAACTGATCAACTGGATATCTTTGGACAGGATTGTTTGTAAACCACACCATCTTCATAATCCAAGTTTCCTCCAGAAATGACAGAAAGAGCAAATGGCTTTTCTGCCACTTTGGCTTGCCATACTGTACAAAATGAGAATTCTGTAGCTTGTAATTGAAGCTTTTAATTTTATATTTGACTGTGAAACACATACATAATCCACATGCCTAGCTCAGCTACAAGTGCATCTCACAATGACGCAGACAGGAAAATGAGTTACAGATTTACGATCTCAAGTCCCACTTGGTAATGTTGGTCTTACTGTGAATTTCATACTAGGAACACTGACAAAATTGAGCCTAAGTATCAACTATATATCAACTATATTATATGATCAACTATGCACACACACAGTGTTTAGAAAAGTTTGCACTGCATAATTCAATACCAATGTTTCCAGAAAAGTTAGAAAAAAAAAAAAACACCCAACAAACCGACCCATACAAAATATAAACAATGTCTGAAGGGAGTCTTTTCTTATTTAATGTAACTCAGCAAAGAAAATAAACATATGGACATGGAGGCTTACTTGGCCTTGGCTACTAACCAGAGGCAAAGAAAGGTGATTTGGAAGAAATATGCTTTTACTTCTCTTGCCATTTGCAGTCGTTTCCACTCTTCCCTGCCAGTCGCTCAGCCAAATTACCCTCTAAACCAACTTTCCTACACCTTCTGCCACAGTCAAATCTACTTAGATTGGGAGTGAGGAATGGGGGACCTCATTCCTACAAGCAATACAGAAAGGCCAAAGGTGTGATTGTGATCTCTTCAGCAGCTGCCCAACCCAAATTCACTACCCAGATACAACTTGGTATGTGCTATGATAGGCACATATTTAGATTCATAGAATCATTAAGGTTGGAAAAGACCACCAAGACCATCCAGTCCAGCCATCCACCTACCATCAATATTGTCTACTAAATCATGCCGTTTAGTACCACATCTCCTAGATCCTTGAACACCTCCAGGGACGGTGACTCCACCACCTCCCTGTGCAGCCCATTCCAGCACCTGACCACTCTTTTGGAGAAGTTTTCCTAATATCCAACCTGAATCACTCCTGGTACAACTTGAGGCCATTCCCTCTAGTCCTATCACTAGTTACATGGAAGAAGAGGCTGACCTCCACCTCGTTACAACCTCCCTTTGGGGAGTTGTAGAGGGCAATAAGGTCTCCCCTGGGCCTCCTCTTCTCCAGACTGAACAACCCCAGTTCCTTCAGCTGCTCCTCTCAAGACTTGCTCTTCAGATTCCTCACCAGCTTCACTGCCGTTCTCTGGACATGCTCCAGTTTCATGGAGTTATAATGTCTTACATACTTTTCCTATTTTCTTCTATCCAGATGGTTGACACAAAGCAAAGATATTTTTGGTTAAAGGCATTTTGTACTGATGGAAAGAGACCTCCTATCAGCTTATCTATTCATGTATCTAATAGGTCTCTTGTAAAGTTGCTTTGGAGTTTCACACATAAAGGAAACTGAAACAGTTCACAAAAAAAACACACTTTAAACGTTTTCAAATTGTTATGAACATTCTGGTAAAAGCTTGAAATGATCAAGGATGTGATTTTAAGAGGAGTTAATTGTGTCCAAGTCTCTTCAGTAATCTCAACGGGAAAAGTTTAGTAAAATAGTAGTTGCACATTTTTAAGATAGTCATATGTAAGATACCTTAAATAGATATTTTTCTTTTTTAAGTGCTTACCATTTGTCAAGCGGTCGAACAAGAAAATGTCAAAATCCCACATTCCCACTTTGGATAGCATATGCTAGAAAAACAAATACAAAAAGTCAAAATATTGGTATGTCAAACTGCAAAGTAGATTGAAGTTATTATTCTGTATTGAAGTTGCAGGAACCAATTACCTGATTAAAGTTTTGCTCAGGAAAGCTATAGAGATGTATTTTAAATACCAACGTTAAGAACCAAATTTAGCTATATTACGAGGACTGCTTAGAAAGATTCAGATAGAATCACCAAGGTTGGAAAAGATCTCCAAGATCATCCAGTCCAACTGTTCACCTATCACCAATATTTCCCTCTAAACCATGTCCCTTAGCACCAAATCTCCTAGTTTCTTGAACACCTCCAGGGACAGTAACTCCACCATCTCTGTGGGCAGCCTGTTGCAGCGCCTGATCATTCTTTGGGAGAAGTTTTTCCTAATATCCAACCTGAATTTCCCCTGGTGCAACTTGAAGCTATTTCCTCTTGTCCTATTGCTAGTTACATGGGAAAAGAGGCTCACATCAATAAAGATATTGAACAGGACAGGCTCCAATACCAACTTGGAAAGTAATGCCTCCTATTTTATTATGATGACCCATGACATCAGAGGTGGATGTTGATGGTATGGCAGTAGAGGCTGAACTTTCCCACCAATCTTCTGCTAATTTTGTTGCTATGTGACAGATGGCAGCAGAGGGGCAGTCTGACAGAATGGTGTCTGACATGGAAGAGTGTATGAAGCAAGGAGTGCCACTGAATTCCCTCGTGTGGAAGCAGTGGCATTCACTGACATTCACTGATGCTTGCTGAACGTTGATGGAGACCAAACAGCAGAGGTCAACACAGTGAGGCAGTGGATGCTCCATTTCAGCATTAGTGACCATGATGTGGAAGACAATCCACATTCTGCATGGCCTTGCACAGCTGTCACACCACAAAATTCAGAGCATCTCAATCAGCTCATCCGTGCAAATTATTGGCAATTATGACCAGGCAGCTGTGTAAGGAGCTTAATATCAGCTTCAATGCACTGGAAACGATGGTGGCAGCGTTTGAATATTGCGAAGTTTGTGCCAGGTGGGTCCCATGAATGCTCACATGGGAACAGAAATAATACTGTATGCAAGTTTGTCAGGACCTACTGAATCAATACGAGGCTGAAGGTGACAGCTTCCTGGATCATATCATTACCAGTGATGAGATGTGGTGCTACCACTATGAGTCGGAGTTAAAAATGGCAGTCCATGGAGTGACGTGGGAAATCGCCATTGAATAGAAGGTTCAAGATGCCACCCTCAGTGGGTAAAGCAATGTGCACTGTCTTTTGGGACAGGAAAGGAGTGATCCTTCTGGATTTCCTGGAACCAGGACAATCAACTCTGACCACTATATTGTGACTCTGATTAAGCTGAAGGCTCCAGTTTCCACAGTCAGTCCGGAGAAGAAGACAATCTTTCTCTTGCAACACAATGATGCAAGGCCCCATACCAGTTTGGAGACAGTGGAGTGCACTGCCAATCCTGGCTGCACTGATCTACCATACCCACTGTATCTGGATTTGGTGCAATCTGATTTCCATCTGTTCAGGACAATAAATGATGGATTGCATGGGCAACATTTTCCTAGCAACAATGCCATTGTAGGAGCTGTGAAACAGTGGGTCACCTCCACTAGTACAGATTTTTATGAGCAAGGCCTACAAGCTCTTATTCACTGCTGGTGAAAATGCATAGCTAATCGTGGTGATCATGTTGAAAAAATAGTGTTTTGTAGCTGAGAATTTGCACTATCAAACAGCATTACTGCACCCTTTTTAAATGTTGTTGTTTCCGTGGAAATAAATAGGAGGCATAACTTTCAGAGCAACCTATGTACATAAAACACCACTTGCACTATTAACCAAAGAGGTTTTGAACTTGACAGTAAAGGAGGCCTCAAACAGAGCTCAAAACATGAAAAAATGTACAACAAAATATCATGAAAATAATTGCTTTTGCCTTACAACTTCTAAAAATTTTTCTTTCATGTCCCCACATCAATTCAGTACAAATTTTCTTAGGATTTTATTATAGCAAAATATAATCACAGTATCATAGAATGGCTTGGGTTGGAAGGGACCTCAAGGATCAAGTTCCATTGAGAATATGAATTCCATTTTGATAAACTTGTACACAATTACCAGCCTTTACGAATTTAGAGTACTTTTGTGAAGCACACTGAGCCATGGAGAAGAATCCATCACTGCTACCATATGCAGCATTTTTATAGCTACATCTCTTCAGCTAAGAGACTAACTCTCTAAAAATATGAGTATAAATTTTCTAGGCATGCAATCGTGCCACTAGTTGTGCAAATTTTGTTACAAATGACATTCAAAGGAAGTTTAAGAGTTAAGAAAGGAAAGAATTACATTATGATTATCAAGAAGTTCTTTGCAGTGATTATTCCCTGTTTCTTAGACTTTGCCATTATGGGGTGCTCTTAACTGCTTCATACCCACCGTGATACAGCAGCTTTTCTTTTTTTGAGCAAATGAATTAAATCTTGTGTCAAGGTTATAGCTATTCAAACCAGTTATTCAGTCAGGGATACTACTTCATTATTTAATAAATCCAGATTACAATTTCACTAAAGAGAACCTGAAAATGCTGAATAGATTTGGACATCATCTTGTTGCCTTGAGACTAGGTCTTTGAGGCTGTAAATAGGTTTTTGGTAAAGCAGTCAACTAGCATGGACCATTTAAGAAAGATCAGGCATACATTTTCTTATCTGAGCAATGAAACAAAACTTACACTCTTTAGGATATTATTAAGATGCATGGAGATCTGGAGACCCATCTTACCCTTGCTTGCCCAAGGTAGTCCTCATCCAGCAGGTACAGAGAGGCTTGTGGTATGATTCCACGCAGTAATCGGGATGCATGGAAATACCTCTGAAAACTTAACAGTCTTTTCACCTTTTTCTTGGTGCCAATTTCCCCTGAGAGTGCTGTATCTACAAAAAGCAATCAGTACAGAAACTATGAAGACCAAGATCAAGGACAACATTCTCAATTATTTATTAAAGAGACACAGCAAAAAGTTTGCTATAATGATACAGAAATCATAACGTTCATGCTTCTTGCCAGCCCTCATGAAGGGGAAGCATTCAAATTACTATACTTCAGCTTAATACATTTGTTTAGATCAGAAAGGAAATACATCCCAGTAAACAGAGGAGTAATATAGGACTTGGAAGGTCTGAGTTCAAGACACTACCACAGACTTTAATGTGAAAAAAATCACCATGGGTGTAATATATCATGTAACTGTGGAGGGGTTAATATGAAGCTCTAGATGGCAAATGAGACAGGCCTGACACAGCAGCATGAGTGGTTTCTTGCAAACAAACAGAAGTAATGTTTCATGATCTGTAATAAAATAGAAAGTTCCTTGCAGGCAAATGGACAGGAAGATTCTCTCTACAGTTAGCGCTTGTAAGAAGTTAAAAGAACTTCTTCATATTGGGTAGACTCCAAGCAGACACTGGTGGCCTTAAGCACAGCATTTGCAATACAGCAACTACTCTCATTGTCAATTTGTGACAAAAAAAAGTGACACCAAGAAAGACCTCAAAACATGGTCTGAGAGCACAAAGGCATGACTCAGTTTTGGAAGAAGAGAGAAAAAAGCAGCAAGTACTATATACTTCCTATATAGTATAGCAAATTATAAACAAAGAAAACATTTTAGTCCTCCACTTAAGAAGTATATACAGGTAATTCCTTCCTTTTTTAGTTACACAAAAGAATATGCTCTTCCAAGTCAGCATCAGGAAAATTTTATTCCTTAATACTATATTAGGAAATATTCATACTTGACTAAATGTGCCAAAAAAAAAAAAAAGAAAAGAAAAAAAGGAAAAAAGCTATTGCACAGTGATTAAATCTGTAATTAGAGTAATTATATTACTTTACTGTTAAGTAAGAACAATATGCATGATTCCCAAAGCTGGCAGTGACCTAGGTCATTCTATCTGAACTTTTAACAGAACCTCACGCACAGCTGCAATGTTTGTGTTTTGCAGTCTGGTCTAAGTTTTGGAAAAAGAGACAGTTGTTAGAAGGCAGTAAGATACAATAGCTTTGTTACATATCAAAACTTCAATTGTGGAATTTGGGGTACTAAAATGTATGCTATAATATCTGCCTAAAGTGAACAAACTGTAAGGCTCACGTGGGAAGGATTTAGTAATTACAGGCAATTTTGAAATTAACATGAAAGACGAGCAAGAATATATTTTGTTTATACGCATAAAACTTCCCTCAAGAACTGCGTTTAATCATTGTGGCAACTTCTGAATGTTTTGTTTACCTAAAACAACATAATGTGTCTCAGTCAGAGATGTGCATTCTCTTATCCTGTGGAGTTACTGCCTAGCAGAGAGATTGGAGAATCCCATTTTCGTATGCTGAAAAAAATTATTGCAGGGACTGCAGTAACATACCTACACACTTACAGGAGCATCCGTATAAGCTTTCCTCGTAAAGCTTGATGTTTACAAAAACACAGCTTACGTGAGCTCACAGTGCATCTCCCAATGTGTTTTAGCAGGCAGCAAGCAGACATACACTCTTCATGAGGTCATTTGACATCCACATCACGTGTACACGCTACCAAATCATAGACAATGTCTGGACGCTGCATGTAGCCCTCAAGAGGTTAGTAAGCCCTAGTGAGCCATAGCAGTCACCTTTCTGTTAACAGAGCTCCTCCAGTTACGCAGATCTGGTCACCCTAACACGACCCACAGCACACTACAGCCCAACCTCTGTTATTTCAGGGAAAGAGGCTTCCTGCACTAGGAACTGCTATGAGTTTTCTTTCAGATTTCTTTGCTGAGCAGGAGTGTGCCCGCAGGCAGCGTGAACATAAAAATTACAGAGGTTATGTTAACAATGGCTGAGTTAACATCCAGGAACAATCACATAAATCAAATTTGGACAAGGATGTACTTAACACTACACCAGACATTCATTACATTGTTATTGTTCTTTTCAAGTAAACAAACTTGGTTATGCATTCAAATAACGCCTGTGAGTTTTCCTTCACAGCATCTCCTTTTTTTATTTTACTGCAGCTCAGTGCACAATAAAAGCAGGTCACTCAGCAGTATGAATGGGTAACAACAGGCTTATTAATTTTCTAAAGCCCACTGATTCAGAAGCAGAAAATGCTTTTTCCTTTTCTTTCTGAAAGGATGGAAAATAAAAGGAGCATACACAAATCAGGTTTAAACATCTGCCTTTGACTCATACAATTTACAGTACCCTGCCCCCGTTCTGAGGACATAAAGATATTGGTACCCATCCACTGCTCTTCAAGTATCTGCCTGAAGAATCAGGCAGGATTGATGGAGAGGTGCTGAAATATCTGAAGGATAAAATGAGAGGATCAGAATGTCAATTTATTGCCCAGATCATCTGAAAACAGAGAGGACCCTGGGAAGCAATTAGCCTCCATAATACCAGAGACAATTTCCCCGCTTTGACAGCTGACTAGAATGCTTTTATAGAGAGCTCAAGATGCATTCATTTAATTGACTCATGAGGAAGAGTTGGTATTTGTCCATTGTTTATTTGGTTGTTTTTTTTGGCCAAATCATGCCAGGCATTTAGGTTACATTTACAGAAGTCTTATTCGGCAAACAGTGCATGACATGGTTACTAATTTTTTCTTACAAAGATGAGCACATAGCTCTGATGATAGAAAAGAAAAAAGCTGTGCCTTCTCACTGACTTACTTACATTAGGGATTTTTTACATCAATCGAAAGACAGAGCAGCATGAGTAAGGAAAGTGAACTAGCACACGTAAAGTAAAAATTAATTCCCAAATTTACATTTCAAATTTGAACTTTGGAGAAAGCATTGGTAAACTAGAAGTAGTACGGGTAACCTCTACTCTCTGCACTGTCTAAGCTTTTCCATTACCCTGCATGGTGCAGTCCAAAAACCTTCAGAAAAGAAACTACAGTTTTGAAGATAGGACTGAGAAAACACACAAGGCACAATAAACCTACAAAAGAGAACTGTCAATTGAAAGCTTTCAGCCAAGTGTAGAAGGACCAAGATGCTCAGATAAATATCTCAGCAGCACTTCTGAATCTTGGTTGGTCACCACAACTAAGACGACAGAGATGAACACCTTACGCTATCTACTGTCTACAGATCACGAAGTGTTGTATTGAAATCTCGTACATTTAGAAATCCTCATGAGACTTCTTCAACCTAGAGAGGAATCCAAAGAAGTTTTTATACACATTTTGTTTTCACTCACTGCTCTAATGTATTTAAAATGACACCAACGATAAGTAACTATGAGGTTTTGGGGCAGGATCATTGTTTGTAATACTTTGTTTTAAGTACCATGCCCAAGCATTTTTAACTATTGTAATATAAATTGTTAATTATACTAATATTCAAAATACCTAAACATTAAGTGCGTAATGATCAAGTAAAAGTGATTTATTTCATTCACTGTCTTCTTTATCCTCGTAAGTATGAATACACAAAATATGATAACAAAACTTTAATAAGCAAGTACGAGCAAATTGTGTTCTTTGCTCCTTGACTTTTGATAAAACTCAGTTTTAGACATTAAGTGCTTTCTGTTAGCTGCCACTTTTCATATGTGTTACTACTGTATTACTTTTCTCGGAATGGGTAAACACAGTCTTCACAGTCATCCAATTAGGAAGAGGCTATGAGAAAGAAAGTGGGACTCCAACCACATCAGGGAAAAGCTAAAAATCAGCAGGAATAAAAAACCTTTAAAATTTTGAGTTAAGATTAAATTCTTCAACTTCCTGCATAACCGCATGAAATCAGTGCAGTGCCCCGTTTACAGGAGAGGAGCTTGTATGCTTCTTTGGCTAATATAGTTAATGAAATGTGAGAGGTTCCAGAACACCAGTTTTCCAGGTCATGTTGCTATGGGGTTTCCTTCTCTTGAAACATTATGCTTCAGGTGATGGTGGCCTGTAACAGGTCACTTTCCAAATCATAAAATTCCTGCACAATTGCTGGCATCTTGAAGAACACCTGTCGTACAGCTTTCCTACCACTCCAAAACATATTACTTCTGAGACTGAAAGAACTAGGGTTGCAGAAGCCAAGGAAGTAACAGAATATTAGCCTTAATGACAGAAGGAGGTATAGATTATATCCAAATTACAGATGAATTTAGATTTGATTTTCTTCACATTTTACAGTCTTTATTGGGGTCATCCGTCATCATTATGGAAACAAACATCTTGGTATCTCTTATTAAGCCTCCTACAAGCCCTCAGGAAACAGTATGCTGTGTTCTGTTTCACCACAAAGCCATTATCACTTCAATATGAACTTTCGTTCTGCCACTTCAGTCTTGGTACAGGAGCACGTTCAGAACCTTTTTTACCCCCTAAAACTGCAAATGTTTTATAGGTGATTATAGTTTCTCTAACAGGAAACAGTACATCCCCTTCTCCCCTCCCCCCTTGAAAAAAAGCAACATAACCTGTAGCAGCAGAAAACCCAACTTTCATTTATCATCTTAATGATCCTTTCTCCTTGTTCTCTCTTTTCCTCTGGTCATTTGGAAAGTATCCTCAGTGTTATCTTCAATACACCCTTTCCCTTTTCTAATCAGGGAAAAGAAGGTGGGGTAGCAGACTGGGTCACGCATAATTTGGAAGCTTTTAAAGGGACATTCTCAGTTGAAATGAATCCTAAATCTGTATTAAAAATGGTACAAACCTGCATAATCATGCCAATGCTCACTGAGACTGTGTGCTTGTGGCACAGCTATTTTCTTGAAACAACCATAGCCCCAACTACTGCATTCTGTTAGTACTTGAGAACACATACATCAGCCAGTTTTACATTCTGGCTTTCATTTTCTACAAATGAAAAGTAAAAGCTAAACAATGAGCATGAGCAGGAGGAACTAGAATATAATTTCCACTCTACCTCGTTATCAAATTTTGCAGATACTAACAAGTTAAGAACTTACAAATACAAAAAAATCCACCCCAAACAAAGCCTTCTGTTGTTTGATTGAAGGAGGAGTGGAAGAAGACAAGGACAGACCAGGATAACTTCCATTGACAGGAGGAATTTTTGAGTACAGTGTGAAGTGTTTCTAGAAAACAGAGCAATCTCTGTGCTGCAACACTATTAAGAGAAACTCAATTCCTCTTTCTTGAATAAGAAAACTGAAAGCAAGGCCATAGGCTGACTTCAGCGCTGGAAATATTCTTGTCATTCAAACTAGATGTAAGCTAACCCAATTAAGAAGTCTGTGTGCCTTCACAGTTGACAAGTATCTTTTGGATGTGTTTATCCATGAGGACTAAGGGAGGTATTATGTAGAAATGATGCAGACCTCATGAGATCTCTCCCTTTCTAATTTAATAACCATCTGGAACTTTGGCCTCATCTCCACAGGCTGGGTTGGGATCTGAGTAATCCAATCAGTCCTTTAAACTTCCTCACAAGACTTCTAGTGTCCTAATTTAACCCAGGTCAGAAATATTTAAAAAGGCATCTCTCACTCCCACTTCCCTTTCTAGCCAAAGGCAACAAAACAAGACAGTTAACCAAACTTTTTTTTTAACCTCATTCATTTGGATTCAGGTTACTTGATGGTTCAGTTTTGGGTTGGTGGCTGTGGTTAAGTTTTATTTTCCCTGGAGAAGGGCCCTACCTGAAAGTCTTGGAGTTGTTCGAAATCCAAAACCAAAAATGAATGTAAACTTTGCAAATGGATCTTTCTGTAGACAGGCAAAAACCACAGATTCAAACATCCACAGACTTGGCTTCTTTGAGATGGAGGCTTTTTGGTGAATTCACATCTTCCCTTACTAACTCCAACAATACTTTGTATTTCTGTATTACCTAATTCATCGCATGCTGGCAAAGCATCACCTTATGCACAAACGAACTGAAAAACAGGGGACTTTACTTGACTTCAATTAGACCACAAATCAAGGAAAGAGACTGAGTAGTAACTAATATCACTATTTATCACTATCGGTTGCTAAAAACGTATAATCTATACTAATTTATTCGCTAAGTAAAGCTTAAAGTAGGTATTATTTTTTGGACTCAACTTCTGCCTGAATGTCAGCAAGATTCTAGGTAACACATAGATATACCCTTGCAGTATCTATAAACATGTTTTATTGCCTTAGATACTCTCAGATCCCACTGTAAATTTCAGGTGTGCAACGCGTAAGAAAACAGAAATCTCTTTAAGTAACACTATTTGGGAATAGTGACTCCACCCTTCCTGTATCAATGTACAGATGTAAATTGTCAGATACTTGGGTACTGGGACATACAAGATAAGGAAAGAGAAGGGATGATTGATACTTTGTCAAAACCCCAGCATCCCTAATGCAGAATTTCTCACTAAAATTTAAAAAAAATGAAAGCAGAAACAGTTTTAATAGCATTCCTCCATTCAATACAGAGGAAAAAAGAAGATAGGAACTAGGGAATCACTGTGTAAGTACTAAGACCTTGCTTTCTGACAGATTGACAAGCAGACGTGTAAACAAAAAGTTATTAATTGCTCATGTATCTTAATGGCAATAAAACAAAGCATCTAATCCAGCCATAACATGGTGAAGTCTTCTTGGTTGTTGCTGCATGCCCACCTACAACACTAGATTTGTCACAGGGAATTCCTTCAAATTTTTAATTAATGCAATGAAGATGTACCATTGCGGTCACATCTCATCATGGGATAATGACATCTCTCTTAATCAAGGCATATTAGTCACTAGAGGGATCTGGTTCAGTGACTCAGTGAGCAACTTTGCCAGTCAGAGAACTAAATTACAGATGTCTTAACTCAGGCGTGCCCAGCCCATGTGCTGCATGCGGCCCGGCACAGCTTGCACTGCAACTGTCCCCTTGCCCTTCGCCATCATGGCAGTGGCTCTGCCCTAGCCCCCAATGGCATTCATGAACAGTTGAATGTTGATGGAGACTGAACAGTGGATGTGAGCACAGTGAGGCACTGGGTGGTGCAGTTCAGCAGTGGTGGCAGCAACAGTAGGTCACCTCCACCATTACAGATTTTTACAAGTGCAGCATGCAGGCTCTTGTTTACTGTTGGCAAAAATACATAGCTAACAGTGGTGACTATGTGGAAAAATAGCATTTTGTAGCTGAGAATTTGCTCTATCAAATGGTGTTATTGTGCTCTCTGTATATGTTGTCATTTCCATGGAAATAATTAGGAGGCATTACTTTTGGAGTAACAGCTGTATACGTGGCCCTAGACAATTCCTCTTTGCTCAGTGTGGCCCAGGCAAGCCCAAAGGTTGGACAGCCATGCCTTAAAGGTTCGTTTAATTTACAGGAATGCAAAAGCGTCAGTCAACTGTCATAATTAATTTCAGCAGTGTTAGTTTCAGATACAAGCCAGATCTAGCAAGATCAGAGTCAAACTTTCCCAAAATTCGTGACATTTCAGTTTGAAATCAATCTTATGCAATTTATACAATATATTTAGCTACTCTATGATACCTAATACTTCCCTATGCCATCCCATTTCTTCTTCTGGAAAACAATTTAAGAGTTAAGTTTTCCTTTTTTCTCCATTCCTCCCACTTTGAGGAACATCTTATTTGCACAAAGAGGAAACTCTTTTCTCGTTTTCCTATAAATCTATAAGGCTGGGCAAAACTTGTATCCTTCAGTTTAGGAGACATTTGCGAAGTCTGAATGTTTCATAGCCTCCCATGAATCTTCACACAGGGATAGCTAATGAGCATTATCCACTGCAGCTTTCCTGGGGAGATGAGCTGCCTTGTAGCTTTTCCCCTGAAGCTTTGGCCTTGATACCATCAACAGGAACAAGCATCTGCATGGCCACACAGGTCTGCACAAGTTGCAGACTCTGACTCAGGAGGCTTAGGCAAACACAGGTTCCTCTTAATGCAGAACCTAGCAGATCTTGGTGACAAGGGGATATTCAATGTGCAGTTTTGAATTCCAGAATTATCTTCGAGTCCCAAAAGCCAAGGGTGCAACTACATCTCAAGGACAGGTTGCAAGTAGGTCCAGAAAAGACAGGAAGGTGCTATAAAACCCTGCATCTCCTCCGGATAGGATCTTTCAAAATCCTTATGGTCCTGACAGTGTGGCTGTAACAAGGTGAAATAATGCTCACTGAGTTTCTGTATATTACAGAGAGGCACTGGAGGAATGTTCAGATGGCATCGCAAATGTTAGCTCAAACAGCAAGAAGCATAACCCAGTTGGTTTTTATTATGGCTACAGAAGATCCCATTCTGAAAACACGGGAAGTTTTCCTGTCCCAAAAGACTTATCTGTGTCTTAAATTACATAGCGACTTCACTGCAGGAATCCAGAAAAAAAACCCACAACAGATACGGTCTACTTGGGATTAACAATGGAAGCTGTGGGTGCCCCATCCCTGGAGGGGCTCAAGGCCAGGCTGCATGGGGCCCTGGGCAGCCTGAGCTGGTGGGTGGCAGCTCTGCCCATGGCAGGGGGTTGGACCCGGATGGTCTTCCAAGGATCATCACTGAATGATTTAATGTCTCTTCCAGCCTAAGCCATTCTATGATTTTATGACTCTACGAACACTTGCTAATCATACTGGGGAAAAATCCCCTTGTTTGTCTGAATCTGTAAACATAATCAAAAGGTTTCATTTAGGTAATACTGTCTGACCCCAGACAGAAATGCCTCAACATTTTTTAAGAAAACATGAAGTCTGCACTTAAAGAGCGAGCTTCTGTGCTTTCCCTTACTTTAAAAACAAGGGTGGTACTGTTACTTGGAACAATATTTCAGATGGTACAGGAAAGCATCTCTATTTAAAACTCCATTTGTCTGAATTAGTGAAAAACTGGAGTAATGTTTATGATACAATTCTCTGTAAGTTGTGAGGACATTTACCATAAAATTTTCTCTGCCTCATCCCTCTCTTCATTACTATGGCAGCTTTCATTTGCTGCCTTTTGGTTAATGTCCTGCCCCCACCCCAATGTAACATGTTGCAAAAATGTAACCTAAGGAGTTAGATTCTGTTAAAAAATTTGCAGCATTGGCATTCATATGCTGATTTCCATCAGGGTGTGCAGCACCATGTTTTTTGATGCTTACACAGTATGCACAGAAGAAATTGAGTGGAAGAAGAAACTGATGGATATAGATAAATGAAATAGAAGTCTGTTTATTTCCTGGCAAAACTCGCCTGTATGCTCCGACACACAGCACCTTCCTTTACCTGCAGGTCACTGAGTAAGTCAGGCCCAGGCCCTTCCATGTCATAGATGTTACTTCAGTCCACATTTTGGACTGAAAAGTTATGCTACGCTACTCCCCATGCAGAAAACAGCAAGTACAGATAAAACTGAAAACTATGAGAAACACCAAATCAGGATCACTGCTTTTCCTTGCATAGTCACGATCAGCCTTAGTGCCTTCTTTCAGATAAAGGAAAAGCAGTAAAAAAAACAAAGAACATAAGAGAACATAAATCTCAGCTGTCCTTCCCACGTAGGAGCAGAGGTGCCTGCAGAGAGAGGGATCACTTTTAAGCTCAGCAGTAGAGCAGAAAGGTTACAGAGCACCCTGCTCCTCATGCAATCAAAGCCTCCCTCCCCACAGCCCTCTCCCCTGACAACTCCTGGGCAGCACCAGCCTTTCCCAGAGCTGGCAGGGTCTGTCTACAAGACATAAAAACAAAAGCCCTATCGGCAGTTCTTTTCACTTCTTTAACCAGAGAGGAGAGAACATACAGTGAGAATTTTAAATAACGTGTGTGTATTCAGAACAAAAAGCAAACGAGGAATTCACTCACACTCAAATGTGAATACATATTCGCTTCTGAAGCAATTCTCATTCATAAAGTATTTTCTCTCAGTCTTTATGAGGGCATCAACGGTATTTTCAGCTAGCCATAAAGAAGTTTTTTCTTCACATTTATCATTGACAAGGCAGTACGAAATTACCCTGAGCTCTGCTCAACCAGTATATGTTATTCCCTGTTTGTCCTGGGAAAATGTTTGGGTCCATACTATCCCTTATGCCTTTCTACCGCAGCCACAGCAAACACTTTGATGGAGTTATGACCTAGAAAACACCTTCTATGAGCAAAGCTGAGAGCAAGCACTTTGCTGAACTGCAGTACTTCTGCCAGCTCGTGTGAACACAGAGGATCAGAGCCCAAGTCCTCCCTTCCTATTAGTCTCTTTCCTCCTGATTCCCAGCCAGACCTCTCCCTTTGCAGCTGGTCTTCTCCTCCTTCCTGCCACCTACCTCCCCTCTTCCCAGTTTTTCTGGAAAGCACTTACAAAAAGAAGATTTAAAAGTTTGGTCTGATAATTGCTTTTTAATGAAAACCATAATCACTGGAAGATTAAAAGTGTAATCGCTAAACAAACGGTTGGAGTTTTGGTCTGTTTTGATGAAGACAGTAAATAACTTTTGTTTTAGAAGCTAAATAGAGCAATCTGTGCAGTACACAGGGACACATCTAATCTGCCTGTGTCCGAACAGGCATTAGCACAACATCAAAACAATCCTACAGGGCTCAAGACGAAGAGCTCTCTGATTTGTGTTTTTATTATTTATTCACATACTGGCTAATTGGCTATGTTTAGCATAAAGAATTCATCAGGTGAAAAAAAGCCCAACCCAGTATCTCCTTTTTTTAAATTTACCCTCCTTTACTTACAACAGTGGCAAAATAATTTAAACAAAATGAGGTTAAGATTATTTTTAACAGATGTTCACTGCTGGCCTGACCCAAAATCTATTGACGTCAATGAGAAGACTCCATGGGGCTTTGGATTGGGTTCTAATTGTTGGAAAAATTAATGTTATTGTAAACCACTGGTCAGTGCTGTCACATGCTCCCCATCTGTGCCAATTCTATATGACCGGATAAGAGACTCGCATAAATCTGTTCTAACTGTTGGCTAAGAGGCTAAAGGACATCGGGGTTTATCTTTTTAATTCTGAAGCAACCCCCACTCTTCCCAGCACACCCCACGGCACTGCTGTATTTACTTGACATGCTCTGCACTGTGGACACTATTCATATAATTACATTTCAGTCATATATTACATGGGAATAATAGAATTATTAATGCCGACTGCATGAAGACAGCTGGACTACAGATATATATGAGTTCATTTACTTTCTATACTGACTAAAAAAAATAAATTCAGATCCAAAAGAAAGGTTGCACTTACTGTTAAGAAGACGGAAGTCTATGAATGGGTAGGAGCCACGGCGCTCGGAGAGAACCCCTGTCTGACCTCTCACCCGTGCATCTCCTGCAAAACACAAAATCCCCCGAGACATTAGAAGGGGCAGCTGCCTTTCTCTGCTGTTCAGAACCAGATCTATTTTCTATTCAACATGACGTTACACTCCTCCAGAGGGAAAACTAAGGTCCAAGAAAATCATCTCCATGACATCCCTGGGTAACTGAGTAAAGCAGTACAGCTGATCCTCTTATCAGAAAAAGGCACAAGAAAAAACGTGTTCTTCCCATTGAGCCACTTCCTGCTCAGTAAGAACACTCTTGGTGCATCAGGAGTACAGTGGACGTCTCATTTGTTTTGTCCAAACAAGTGAGTTGAATTCTCACTGTCACAGCATCACACATGAAGGGCTCGGCCTTGGACTGGGCTCACTGTCCAGCAGACCTCCAAAGCTGTGGGACTGGCCTCAAAACCATGAGACGATGAAAAAAGCCCAAAACCAAAATACGAGGGTTGTCTTTTTGTTTGTCTTGTTTTTCTTTCTGCTGCTCTTGAGCACTCTGGAAAACGTCAGCCGCCTTCACCTCTAACACAGAAGCTGCTTTATTTAACTGAAATGTGACGTTCTCAAATCAGCGTTATTCCACAGCTTTAGAAAGTGTATTTAGGAATTACAAAGTGACAATATAATAGTAAGAATTGGTATCCCCGTGTAACTCACATTTATTAGTATCTGGCTTGCCGTGCAACACTAATGAAAAGGGCAAAACTCATTTGAGATGAAAAATGCTACTCAGCATGTACAAGAATTACAAAATCGTTTTCAAAGTAGATAGAAAGTGGACAGCTTTTTAAAACTATGGAAATGTGAAAATTATATATTATACTGAAACTTCCCCACTTCCGCGTGGGAAAATCCCAAGAACAAGATCTTAAATATTTGTAAAGAAGATTAAGTTTTGAGATTTTAGAGGCTTGGGTTAGAGTATTCTAGCCCTTTGCAACACCAGCTCCTCCTCTGCAGGAGCACAGGCCATCATGCTTAAAACATACCCACTGTACTTCCAGAGACAGCTTGCTGAAGGCCTCTCAGAGTTCAGAGTACAATTATGAATTATTAGTTATTTTGAATTGCGCTTCCTCTGGGGATCTGAACACAGCATCTGACTAATCTAAACAAAAGTTATTGAAGAATTTGGCTGCTAGTGCTAGCTTCTACTGATTATGTTTAAAAACAAGAAAACATTTTCCAGCATGAAAGAAGGATCTAGTTAGATGCTGTTATTTTTTCTATCTAATGTTCTCTTAAAATGTGCTTGCAATTATGTTTAAGGGAAGAAAGCCAAGCAGAATGATTAAGTTGACTATCTGAGGGGGAAAAACATCTTCCATGCCCTCTAGGGGTCCTTAGAGGCACGAAAGACACAGGAACATGCACTCAAATTAAGAATATTTCAAACACAGTCACTTTAGATTATAAATATGAATCTTTACTTTCATCTGTTTTGTATCCAATGACAGAACATGTGTTCCTTGTGCCCAGCTGCCAACCCACAGCTCCCCCGCTGGCTCCAAGGAGCCAGCCTCAAGCTAACTGAGCTGCCCTTGACCCCACTCACCCTTTTGGATGGCAGCAGGGGCAAACCTCTGCCTGCCGCTCAGCTGTGGCAGCTCAGAGGTGTGCAGTTTCAAGTCATGCGCAACAGCGGTAACTGAGGTACACGAACCTATTCCCTTCTCTTAAAGACCAGATGGGTGGAGTAAATAGTTTGTAAAACACTGAGGCAGCATTCATCAGCACCCATGAGTCAGAGCTCCCCAGCCAGCACCCTCACCTAAAACCATTGCTCACTGCCACAGTGAGACCCCTTCGACTGGCTGACTCATGCAGAAAGGTAACAATGGCGAGCATAGGGTACACAGTACATGAACAAAACAAACAAAAAAGGCAGACAGGCTGAAGCCTGCCACTAACACAGCTATCAGCAAATTAAGAACGAGTTTAAGCTCAAAGCATGCCTTAATTGAGGCCTTTGTTTTCCTGTATGCATCAATGAATTAACAGGAAACTGCAAATAACCTCCTGCATTAACAGACTGGGAAACATAACTCCTGAGTGACTCAACAAATACTTTGAAAGGAAAGAGAGAAATTCAAACTCCAAAAACAAAACAACAACAACAACAAAAACCCAAAAACCCAAAGACATACAATAGAGTAAACCCCAAAAGAATGATTTTCTCTCTGAACATGAAAGAACAAATTTATCAGATCAAAAGGTATACCACAGTACTGGAAAATAACAAAATCATACAGGGTTACAAATGGAAACTCTCAACAGTATGATACCAAATTTTGATGAAGAGACTGCTGTAGGTAGGGAGACAACTCAAATACAGAAGAAAACACAACATGAGCTTGCCAAAGGTAGACCAAAATCAGATAAAGCCTGATATTGAATTACCTCAAATAAAATAGCTGTTAGACTGGAAAAAAAAAAACAACAACATTATAGTGTATTTCAACCATATGGACTTCATCAAACGTATGAGAGAAGGCAAGAGATGAGTACAAAAATTTTAAGTTGGAAAAAGACTAAAGGCAAGAAGATAACAAGGTGCACTGAAAGGAAACTTCTGCTTGTGAACAATAACTACACGGTCTTTAAAAGATTCATACTGGGAATGGTCTTTTTTTAATTAATGATCTTGGCATAGAAGCAGGAGAGCTAGTGAAATCTGATGATAATGCAAAGCTGGGAACACACAGGCATATACAGCTACAGCTATTTTAAACAAACTTCACTGCTACTGTGATCTTCTTCGCCGTAACTGCTCTACGGCCCAGATGCCTGCAGCTTCCACTTCAATTTTACCAGCAGTACAGCTTCTTCTCACAGTGCTGTTGATGTCTCCTATGGAACGAAAGCCTTGCTAACTCAAGAATATATACACAATTCAGGAAAGGTAATTCCAACAGAGTCAGAGGCGACAGAGGTGTTGATTCCATTAGACAAAACACCTAATGGAAGCTCGTCTGAAATAGCGTGCCTGAAAAAGCTCAATTCCTCCTGGAAAAAGGGTAGAGGGGGAACTCTAGAATGATGGTCAGGGCACCAGAGAACCATTTCATAAAGAAAAATCATCCTGCAGTAATATCCATTGCCGATAAGCAGCAGAATAAAAAAATAACCATTTCGGTCATCAGAGGAATTTGATACTGAAGGAAGTAATAAGCACAATGCAAGCAACTGATGGGAAGGTCTTATTAAATGCTGAAACAATACCTGAAATTGGTAAGGAATATGCATAATAATGAATAAACTTCAAGTTAAGAACACGTGAATGAGTTTGAACCAGCAAACTTGGGGACCTGAAGTCATGGAAAATTACTGATGCAATCAGTATAAACTATTTGTACCATTTTACATTCTTATTATTTTTTTCAGACAATAAAAGCTTGGATTCTGTCTAGCACTATTGTAATCTATATGCAGAATAAATCTGCATTCCCCCTAACTCAGTAAAACCCACTAAAACCCTTATATTCCAGGATCGTTAACTATGCCCTCAGGAAAGGCAAGTTTCTGATGAGTCAAAGATGTTATCCAGTAGCTTTACCTCATCAATCTGTTATTTCAGAATACTTTGCCAGGTGCCACCTAGTCTGTTCCTACATCAGAGGATTAGTTAGGAAGTGGTGGTGAGCTATATCAATCACACCTGCCTTCCTCTACTCTTTATTGGCGCTCCAATTTGGAAAACCTTTATATTCTTCTCTATTACTTTTAATTACATGTAAGTACACTGAACAGAGATACTAAAAATAGGGATTGCACCAGATTTGCACCATACCACATGATTTTTAATTTCCAAAAGGCAAGGGTCTTTAATGGCAACACATCAGTCTCCTTCCCATTGACAGAAGGCTTTGAGGGGACTTTCATCAGCCCCAGAAGGTCTTCACATGTCTTTACTCTCCACCTTAAAATTAAGCTAAGCAATTGTTCTGACAATTTATACAATTAGCAGCTTTAGATAAATAATCCTTTTTGGAGCAAAAGGAAGGATTCTGTGGAAGCAGGGCAGGAAATTTTGACAGCTCATTGTGTTCCCAAGAGAAACAAACAGAGCAAAGGGAAACGGCAAGGGTACAGGTCCTCCCTGGCTCCTTTGGGCTGAAGATGCGTGGCTGGAACGTTCACAGTCACAGGGACAAGGAGCTGCACCCTTGCTTCTGCCAAGCCACTAGGACAGCTTCCAGCAAAGACATCTCCGAGCGGTCAAAGCACACTTTAATTTTACTTTGTCCTCATTGCAACAAGCAGACAAGAATACAAAGCAAACAAATCAAAGAAAGCTGTGTTAGGTAACAGGAGCCTGTGTGGACGTGAACAGTGTCAGCTGTGTAGCTGACAACATATGACTGACATGCACAGCAGCTTCAGTCATGGGAAACTCAAGTGTGGCAAGAGCCAGGGTGCTATGGCAGCCATATGGCAGCACAGCTTCAGGTGGCAGAAGGGTTAAGAGAAGAACGAGGTGGCCCTGAGCTGCCTCATACATTTGGTGCAGCCATCTGCACTGAAGAAAACAACTTCTCCAAGGCTTGCCTGAAATGATGAGGGATTCAGTTTCTCTGAGTGAACACAACAAATTAGGAGAGAAAACAGGGCCATGGCTAGGACAAAACATCCAAGCAGCCTCATGCAGCAGAAGTCAGGACGAGCCATCTAATTATTGATTTTATTTAGTGTACAGCTCCATGTGGTAAGTCAGAATACCACAGTGAATTCACAGGAGGTTACAAGTACTTATTCCAGTCAGATTTTTCTAAATTTTCATCCAAATATTTCTCAAGCTGACTGTTTTAGGACACATCCAGCAGTTGCTGAGTGCTTTCCATGGAAAACAGAGGGGCAGTAACAAGGCTTCTAGTGTATGGAATTCCTGGCTTCAGTTATATAAAAGACTTTGGATTTCTCAGGTGGGGGAAGATGAGTCGATGATGTTTAAAACATTATTCTTTTGGGTAAAGGGAGGCAAGCTCAGACTGAAAGATGAAGAACAGGTAGCAGAATTGCTGGAATTATTTTTAATTTGAAATCACTTAATGCTTGTTCCTAATGATTTGTATTTGTACTTGTTTTGATTATTTTCCTTCTGTTCTCCCAGTGTTATAAGGATCACAGCTGTAAATTCCTGCCAGCAGAAAGGACTTTATGCTGATTGCCTCATGTGCGTAAGATCTGAAGTGAACAAGAAAGTTTCCTCTGAGCAGACACAGAGATTGACATCAAGTCTTAGGAACACGGGACAACTCCTTTCCAGTGGGAGAAGCCCAGGGAGCCACCTCACTTCACCCACTTGAGAGCACCAAAGTTTTATGTATATTTTGAGCTACAACTATTATTTATTTTTACTAGTTGAGTTTCAGCTTTCAAAATTCCATCTCCACACCAGCAACTCTTGAAGATGTCTATATCCCTCATCCTCTGCTTTCTTACAGATCTATATTCAGAGTGAATTGTGGTTGCTAAGCTCAACATAAACTACTGCCACTGCCTGACTGTAGCAGGCAACCATAACTTCTGTTCTCCTTTACTAAACAAAGTCTGTACAACTGCTGTATCTTAATTTCTTAATATTATCAGGCCTACTTGGGCCAGTCTGGATACATGCTGGAACAGAAGCTGTCAATCTGCTTGTAAAATCCTCCTCAATACTGATGGTCTCCTGATATGATCACTTATGACATGATGCATAGCTAGGGGAAGACACTAAGATCCATAGACATGCTTTGAACACTTGTCTACTTTGGCAAATGGACATCTAAAGTAAACGTAGCTAAATGTTAATTTTACAGACACTCTTGAATCCTTCCTCGAAGTGTATCACATCACACCAGACAACCTGGGAGATTTTGAACTGAATGGTCTCAAGGCAAAACTATTTCAGCATGCAGAATTTGAATGAAAATCCAAGGGATGAAAAAGCTGCCACAGAGAGCCAGGTAAGAGCAGTCAGTGCCCATACCCATGTCCTCTTCCCACACCTGTTTACTCTTGCATGAGCAAACCCAGAGCCTCCAGAAGTAAGCAGCTGCATCCAACCAAACAATGGTCAGAGCTGACTACAACAAATAATCAATCCTTCATGTTCTAAAGAAGGTAACTTTCCAAAATGTCAGTAACTTATATTGCACTGGAAGTGCTTTCAATTGTTTGAGCTTAGTAATGCACTGTGAATTATTGCCTTAAGGTCAGATGCATTTCATGTAACCTCAGGTGTAAGTGAGGGGAGAATAGGTACCTCCACCCAGTGACTAACACTTAACAGACTGGTTGCCTTTCACAGCTGCATGTTTTTGGTTTTTACTGCAGCAAGTTTAAGTCACGCTGCTCCTAAATTAGGCACCATGGCTATGAACACAGCACAATGTGGGGAAAATCCCAGGCTTTGTCCATGAGGACTGCTTTCAGCCAGTCAGGACCACACCAAACTTATCTGCAAGCACATTTTAAACTGCAATTAGCCCTGTGACTGATAGTACTTATTTTGTAATAAATACCAATAGGCACGCAACTTCAGCTCCTACCAGTGTGTGAGGGCACACCCTCAAGTACATACAGTGTAGTCTCATCCCTATAGCACTATCCCACAGCTCCATTAAAGCGAAACACTTGCTGTGCAATAGTAATTGGGCTACAGTTCTCTATGAAAAGAAACAATTAAATTCTAATTAATACCTACTTAATTCTAGCCTCAAATAAAAAAAAAGTTTTATACAGAAGTTCACAGAAAGTGCCATAGAACACAAAGACAGAAAGGGAGCATAAGAAAATGGGTAAATTACATAGACTGCTTACTCATACGCAACCTTTTTTATTTTTGGAGACATCAAAAACTGAGATATTGGAGTTGCCAACAGGAATTTTGCAAAACTTCAGCCAACAGCCTTTGTATGCAAAGGAATGACAGACACTGGTACTTAGTAGCAAGGAACGGGGTTACAGAACTAAAAGCAGAAGGCATGTCTTGGAAAAAAGAACGTAGCGAGAAGGCACAGAGACTTGTGTAAATGCAGAAGGCAGAAATCATCCATCTCCACCTCCATACCTGAAGGAGACAGCATAGACAATCGTGGTAAACATTTTGTTTTCTGCTATATTACAACCGTCTAGCATTACTATCTAAAGGGCTGAATACACTACTGAAAGCTGAAAATAAAAGCCTGGTAGAACGGAAAGCTAGGAGGAGATTCTGTTTTCTTTCCTGAGCGATCCATTTATAATTCCCATTCTCACCTGCAGCTTGCAGCACTCACAAGCAGCAGCACAGCACTAAAAGCATCCCTAGAGTCTCAGTGCTGCCATGGTCCCACATTGCAGCAGCACTCTGAGCAGTAACAGAGGTCCCAGAGCACTTTGCTGGATCAAGAAACCAGTGCTTCATTTCTAGCACTAGTGCTAAGTACCACCTGTTTCTGTTTTGAAGTTTTGATACTGCATTATTATTGGGGCTTCAGTCTTTTCTGTGCCCAAACATGGATCACTGACTTTCCGGGGAAAGAGAATATTAATATAGATACAGCACTGAACTATCTAGACAATTCTCACCTTCCTGAGTTGTTAGATGGCTTGCAAATTACTGCATGGTACAGGATGGAAACTACGTTAGCAGAATCAAGTATTTCTATCAGTATCATTCCTACTGCACCAGAGTAGGTCCCTGCTGGAAAGTGGCAAAACTTACTGGTCTTCTCACATACAAAATTAAATCTAAAATAATACCTTAAAATCTAAAGGGTACATTTTGAAATGTTAAGAGCTGTAATAAAGGTAATAACAACAGCTATAACATGTTCTTAGCAACAGGTAGGCTGCACTACCATGGCAACATTGAAGATAATACCTTACTGTCATGGTATTCTCATCCCTCTCCCAAATAAATTGTAGCAAAAAGAGAAACACATTATTAATTATTTAAATTGTACTTCTTGGACTGCAGTCTTCTGCCAAAATTGAAACTACTAAAATAAACATGCATTGAATAACAAACTTCTACGATTTGCATACTTTCAATCCTCTATACACAATTTTGGCACAATAGGTTAAGAAGTATAATATAATGACTTTCTTTCTGCATAAAGGAAAAATTACAAGGAATTTGTATTTTGTCTAAGATCAATGCCAAAAACAAATCTATAGTTCAAATCTATATTTGAAGTGCATTAGGTCAAGGTACTTCCATTTCCAGTGCCCAAAACATACAATTTTCTTCACTCAAAGATACACTCAGACTCTAAGCCATCCAAACTATAAGTCATTTTCTTACCTGTAATAATGTTCTAGAGACGGCTGCACTTTCAGAGACGGCTTTTGCACTTACCTATGTACTGCAACTTAAAACTCGACTTCCAAGCATCTATCTGAATCTGATTTTACTATATGGATTTCTGATTTGAGCATTATGAATGTTTTAAACATAAGAACACAACTGGAGTATTTGAATCCACCAAAGATAGTTTTACTGTTGAAGAACAGATTCTCTTTCTGCCAAAAATTGAGGTAATTGTTGATCATATGTTCCACAAGTTTGCTTTATTGGTCTTCATTCTCAGTGTTCACCCATGTATAATATTGGTTAAATGATTTTTAATGTGCATTGTTAATGTAATCCCTTTTCATTCTGCAAGTTCCTCAAGAACAACAGTTTGCAAGTACCTGCATTTAATGGCTTGCATTGATTAGTTACTTGAACCCCAAGGCATCATACTCATTTTCTGTTTGAACACAGCTGGGAAGACAAGTAGAAACAGTTTGATACTATAACCCATATGTATCTCACAGAGTTAAAATTCGATAATTTGATTACTTATGTAAAATAATAATTGATATAATGAAAAATATTAATAGGAAAATGCTGATAATTCCAAAATGGAATAGACCAAGTGGAACTTGCTTTTGGAAAACATTCAATAATTTCAGATTTCTGAGAGAGAAAAAAAGGGGACGCTCTTGAACTTTAAACACAGGATGACAATCATAAGCCCTCAGCCCATTCCTTGGTTTCCTTTCCACACCTCAGTTTTCCACTTCTGTGTTTTGTTTGTCCTGTGTAGACCATGAGCTGTCCTATGCAGGACATCAGTGGCCTAATAGCATCTTTTACCTGTAGACCCGATGGTTGTTTCTACATCAGCATTACACAAACACTAATCATCTTTGCTTTCCACACTAACAGCAGTTCAACAGCATTCAAAGAAAATGAATGCAGAGGTTTTTGCTCACACCATCAAAATAAAATTTACATTCAACTCTGAGAGGACATCTAAGAAAATTTCCCTCTTTCACCCACAGTTTTGCTCATGAGATTTCTACACTTTCTCTCCCCAGTAAAGCTACAAAATAAGTGTGCTCAAACCTGTGTGTAGTAATGCAATGATCACCATTACAACAACATATTGCCTACTCCTGTAATGCTTAATATCAGCCAAATCTAAGAGTCTGTTAACAGTTTTTACACGATGCAGCTCTGCCCTTGGAAGAGGTGAGCATGGATTTGGGATTTACTCTCTTCGTTTTGTACTAGCATTGCTTGGCTGACAATACACTGCGTATCAGAGGAGATTCAGTCTCTACTGATCCCCTCCATATAGAATATCTCTCCCTAAAGATCAGATGGTGCTTGCACAACATTTTGAGTCAACTTTAGAGATAATCAAGAGAGACACACTAAAGTAAATGTCTTGATCTTGTGTATTAACTTAATTCATCCTAACTCATTAGTCACAGCATGTTCTTCGTGTCCTCTTTCCCATCTCATAGAATCATTGAATCATTTGGGTTGGAAGGGACCTTTAAGATCATCTAGTTCCAACCCCCCTGCTATATGGAGGGACACCTCCTGTTAGACCAGGTTGCTCGAAGTCCCATCCAGCCTGGCCTTGAATGCTTCACAACCACCCCTCTGTGCTATACATAAATACATGTATTGCTATCTCTGCCATGATGCATTGTCTTCCTCCCCTTCTCTTTGACTCTGCATGAACTCAGCCACCCTTTACTCACTGCCTTCTCCTGAGGCAGGAGTGCTCTGTGGCTTCATACCAGGATGCCTATCAGCAGTGGCCACACTCAGCCTTGTCCATGAGACTACCCCAGAAGCCTCCACAGCTGGAGATCGGTAATGGGGAAAGTGGGGACACAGTAGTGTATTGTCTCGGCAGCACAAGAAGGTGCCTGTAAAATCTCACAGGAGAAAACTGCTCATGGCCTGAAGCTTCGCTGTGATTTAGAGTTCTACCCTACACATGAGACTGTAGGAACAAATACTTGAGATGAATGAAGGTCTTTTGTTTGTCCACCATAATTTGTAATGAATTCTTTTTTTGCATTCAAAACCAGTATCTGTGGCCAACAGCTGCAAACCTTCTTTCATTTTGGTTTGAATCTGGTTTAGTTTCTCTGTGGAACGTATGAGTAACTCAATAACTCTGTGAACAATAAAGGCAAGAGAGCTTTGTCCAAAATAAGCACAGGTACCCCTGTATTATTTGCTTATTCAAGATGAGTATTTCCTGAGCTAGCCCATATTTTATTATATAATATTCCTTCATTCAAGAATGTTATGTTGGTAAGAAAACCTTTTCTTACGTTTTTTTCTGTTTAGAAGACAAATAAAAATAACATATGCAGATAATATAAACATTTAGAGTGGAACCTTTTTCATTTTGATGCCTGACACAGGAATAAAGCTGCATAAAGTGGAAGCAGAGCTTGACTGTTCTACAGCTTGGAAAATACTTTTGTCTTCTTGCGTTTTTATACCCTATTTTTTAAACATGTATACCTTGTTTATTTTGACCTGATCTTCAAAACAAAACCAAAACCAAAGAACCAGAACCCTAGCCTGGTTAGAATTGAGCAAATACGCTTTCTTGCACACATTTCCATTTCTAACACGGATAACCTTGGAGTTATGTGCTAAGAAAGGGAAAGTTCAGATTAGTTACCACAAGCTGCTTCTAACACTCTCTGTTAATGACATTAGTTTACCAGATAGTCTTTTTTTTTTTTTTAAACTAGGAGAAACTAAAACTAATGCTTTCATTCTGTTGTTCTGTGATTTCCAGGCCAAAATGGAGTATATAAATGTATATATAAACCTATATGTATCTATACATGTGAATGTGAAGAGAATACATTTAGAACCATTTTATCTCAAACAAGAAAAAAATATTACCATGTTATTAATCATCTAAGAATGCAAAATTTAATACAAAACCAGTCTTTTTTTCATTCATTGATAATGGAAAGTAAAAAACAAAACAAGCCAATAACTACTATAGTAAACACCAAGATTAAGGTTCTCAAAATTTAAAAAGAAAAGGATTTAGAAGGCCATCTTTCAATCATAATAGCAGGTCATTACAGCTATTCAAACATTTTCAATACCAAACTATTCTGCAGCTTGGGAAACACAAGAAAAACTTCCTATGGCCAGGATATTCCAAGGAAGCCCACTCCTGCATTTCTCACAGCCTTGTTCCTCTAAGGTAGCTTGTATTTACTGCAGCTGGAAAATGATTGCTAACTTTAAAGGCATCACTATTGTGGCCCATCTATGGTCAGCCCTACATACATGAGCATCCAACATTTAAAACCTTAGAAAAGCTTCTGGAGTGGCAGAAGAAAAAGCTCTGGATCAGTCTCAAGTTACTCAAATATTAGCCTACTCTCTGTATCCCCTTCACTGTTAAATTTCAGTTGCATTATCTACTATCTAAAGCAAAACTAAATAGCAACCATGGCTTGGCTGAGCCAATTCCCTCATTCCATAACTATATACACATGATCTAGACTTCAGCTTGACACACTGAAGAAAAGAATAGCAGTGTCACATCGGCAACCTGCACCAACTTTTGGGAGGGAAGGCCGGGTGTCCTGGAGGAAAGAGAACCTGTTCTGAGCACTGCACATTAGAAATGCCCAATCCTTCTGCTGGCAGCTCAGGGTGCAGCACTACCTTTCTCCACAACCAGGACTGAGAACAGAAGCTGACGCTTTTGTCTCCTATGGTTTAACACATTCTTAGGGAATTCAAATAATTGCTAAAGTCTGTCCAGAAAGAGGAGGAAACTGTAATCTAAAACTTAGACAACAAATGGGCTTTTTTGAGTGAAGGCAAAGAAAAATACAGGGATGTTTTTATAAATCTCAAATGAACAATAATTTGCACAAAATATAATTCAATTTTGTTTTGTCTTAAAATTTACCTTTAAATTACGGTTTAACAACCCAAGAGCTCTGTTTTAGATATTCATTGAACAGATCCCTTTCTGAGCAATCCAACTCCCCATGCTCCTCCTCACCCAGTATTTTAAAGGAAAAAGAGCAAGAGAGTGTTTCAGTATTTGCTTTTCACAAACCTCTGCAAATTCCAATAGGGAATAATTCTGGCGAAGAGTTTTTTGGCATGTGTGTGTGAAGGCATATAAAAAGTATTTCTTGACTCTTCATACTCTTATGCAATTCATATTAAGCAGTTTTGGTTGGTTTTTTTTTTTTTTTTCCACATTATTATTCTGGGAATTGCAAGACATAACACAGAAAAAGTAGTAAGATTGTCTTTTTCTCCAAAACAGATTGGGCTGAATAAACATAGAATATGTCTTAAAGTGACAGCCAGAAAACATTTCTGCTTTTCCTAGACTCTATCTTAATATTATATTCAGCAGCTAAAAGTTACCAAAGAAAATTCAAGAACTGCATGAAAAATAATCTCAGTTGATGAGACTCCACTTACAAATGACATATAATGCAAAGGTCCTGCAAATCATATATTATATTACATAAAAATGATTCAGAAACTCCTTGCTAGAAACCTCACAAGCACTTTCTCTTCCGAGCATTTGGCTAGGTTTCACCAAACCTGAAACACTGACCTAAGCACTTAAGCATTTCAAAAAAGTTAAATTTTAAATTTGGTTTTGCACTGACGAGAAAGTCCATGATGATAGGTAAGAATCTGCTCATTATTATCACATTAGTGAAGAATGTAATAAAATTTTGTCTATAGCTGTAAAATAGACTGATTTTTTGGAAGAGGTTATATTATAAGATGTATATTGCTGTATTCTCTTAGTCCCCACAGTTATTGCAGTGTACTCAACATACTCAAACATAGATTCTATGTCAATTACACGCAGAAAAGTGTTGATCAGACTTATGCCAAGAGGAAGGAGTGAGCCTGAAAGCCTGATGAAGGACGTATATTCCAGTTCACCTTTAACTAAGGTTCCCAAAACCTCATAGTTGAGCAAGTCTCTCTACAGAATTTAACAGGATCCATCACAGGAAACTAAATCACTTTTTTTAGCAGCAAGTTTTTTGTATGCCAAGCATACTGCAGCTGTGAGCTCACACTTCAGGTTTGTTGTTTCACTAAAAGATGTTCTTAATCTCTGTTTTTATGAAATAGAACTTAGTAATTTTTTTTTTTTCCCTAGAGCTCAGATACCAAGCACCGGTGTGGAATGAATCAGTCCTTGTGCTGGCTCCTATGGTCAGCCCTTCTCCAGGTGCCCCAGCAGCTGGCTGCTGGCACAAGGGCCAGTGGTAGTGTCTACAAGTGGTTACTCCCCATCAGGGAAATGAACACTGTCCTGCTTTTCACTTGAAAAGATAAACCTCACGTTCCCAAAGTGATCTGCCATTTGGATATAAAAGGGGAAGAAATTTTCAACCTCCGGGGCAAGGGGAATGGAGATCTGCAGGTGACCTAGGTCTTCATCTTCTCTATGACTGCGCTTTCCTATCTCAGAAAGTGACATCACTGCTGAATATGTAAATGTCTTGGTCTGGTGTGGCCTTGGAGCAACAAGAAGGAAGAGACAGGCTGTCATGAACCTCCCACTGAAGGATAAGCCCAGCCAGTGCTTCCCTAAGCCCTGGACCAGGGGCAGCAGTCTCTGTTCCCAGACTTTTCCTTTTGTCAGGAACTGTCTGAGTGGCTGCATCTGCATCTAGATGCTGTGGAGTCTGAAGACTCACCAGTGAAAGAAAAAAAAAAAACAAGTTGGTGGTGGGAGAAAGGGAGAAGCCTCAGACAAAGAGAATCCTATCATAGTTATAAAGACATGGTACTGTTTGCATGTTATTGAGGAGCGCTGACTTCAGATCATAGAATTACCCAGGCTGGAAAAGACCTTCAAGATCATCAAGTCCAACCACAACCTAACCATACTACCCTAACAACCCACTGCTAAATCATGTCCCCGAGCACCACATCCAAACGTATTTTAAACACATTCAGGGATGGTGACTCAACCACCTCCCTGGGGAGCCTGTTCCAGTGCTTAACAACCCTTTCTCTAAAGAAGTTTTTCCTGATATCCAACCTCAGCCTCCCCTGGCACAACTTGAGGCCATTTCCCCTTGTCCTGTCACCTGTCACCAGTGAGAAAGAGACCAACCTCGCTCTCACTGCAATCACCTTTCAGGTATTTGAAGTGAGCAATAAGGTCTCCCCTCAGCCTCCTCTTCCCCAGACTGAACAGCCCCAGTTCCTTCAGTCTCTCCTCATAGGGCATATTCTCCAAGCCCTTCACAAGCCTTGCTGTCCTTCTTTGGACCTGCTCCAGCACCTCAGTGTCCTTTCTGTACTGAGGTGCCCAAAACTGAACACTGTACTCGAGGTGAGGCCTCACCAATGCCGAGTACAGAGGCAGGATTACTTCCCTAGTCCTGCTCACCACACCATTCCTGATACAAGCCAGGATGCCATTGGCCTTCTTGGCCACCTGGGCACACTGCTGAGTCATGCTCAGCCGATTGTCCATCAGCACACTAAGGTCCCAGATCAGAAACTGAGCTGGAAATTACAACTCAGGACTCTGTTTCACCATGCGTTGCTAGGGCAGTCATGTCAGGCTGCAAGGACAATTCAGCAGGGACCAATCTTAATTCTCTGATTTTAACGAAAGTAATAAATAGTTCAGGAGGTAGAAATATATTCATTTTAATGAAAACTATTCTGCACACCTGAGAAGGCACCATCTCTGCCTATTCTTCAAAGGCTTTTATTACTTTATACAGTACAATAAATTTTTAAAAAGACTTTGCATTCTTTTTTGTCAGATTGGTATGAATTCTTATGCTACTCAATTAATTTGAGGGATTTCCCCTCCCAAAGTAATATTTTCAAAATAGCAGATGCCTAATATTTCAGATTTATCATAATTAATGTCCAAATACTGTCAAGGGTAAGTGTTCGCTATTCTATTGTTTCTAAGAGGAAAAGTGGGTTTGTATAAACAGCCCTACAACATTTGCATTGCAAGCTACCCACTCCATCTGCAAGCAGCCCTTTTGCTGGGAAGCCCCTGCCTAACTGCAGCAGACAGATGTTCCCCTGCTGTAGCTGTAAACACCACAGAAGCTCCTGCCATGTTAATTAGCAGCTTAAAGATGTTCCATCCCCCAATTCAAAAAGGGAAAAGACTTACATACATCAGAAACAACAGACATCAGAAACATAAGCTAACAACTTAATTCCAAAGCCATGTTCTCCTGCAAACAGTGTTTGTCATTATCCACTCTATCTGCTCAGTGGTATTTTCTCTATCAAGAGTCCACACATAATTTTTCTAGCAAGGAAGGTCCACTCAGCTCCCTCCTTTGTTGCCCATTTGGTTGTATACTTCAACATACTGAGTGTCTTTTCTTTATTCCCCCCCCGCCTTTTCCCCCCCTAAAATGTGGAAATCCATTCTAGCTTGGTGATAGTGGGATGTTTACACTGTCCTCATCCAAGCTCTTAGGGCAGTTTTGGGCAACCTCTCTGGAAGACCACCATCTGGACAGGCTTAAAAGTGGCCCATGAGAACCTAATGAGGTTCAATAAGGCCAAGTGCAAGGTGTTGCACTTGGGTTGGGGCAATCTTAGATACAAGAACAGACTGGGAGATGAACTCCTCGAGAGCAGCCCTGCCAAGAAAGACTTAGGGGTCCTCATGGACTAAAAGCTGAACATGAGCCAGCAGTGTGTACCTGTAGCCCAGAAGGCCAACAGTATCCTGGGCTGCATCAAAAGAGAGGTGGCCAGCAGGGCAAGGGAGGTGATTGTCCCCCTCTGCTCTGCTGAGGCCTCATCTGGAGTACCGAGTCCAGGCCTGGGGTCCTCAGTACAGGAAGGATGTAGGGCTGTTGGAGTGGGTCCAGAGGAGGAGCACAAAGATGATCAGAAGGCTGGAGCACTCCTCCTGTGATGAAAGGTCAAGGGAGTTGGGGTTATTTAGCTTGGAGAAGAGAAGGCTCTGTGGAGAACTCATTGCAGTCTTCCAATACTTGAAAGGAACTTATAAGCAGGAGGGGGACTGACTTTTTGCACAGGTAGATAGTGATAGGACAAAAGGGAACAGATTTAATCTGAAAGAAGGGAGGTTTAGGTTAGATGTTAGGAAGAAATTCTTTACTCTGAGGGTAGTGAAGCACTGGCACAGGCTGCCTGGAGAATGTGTGGATGCCCCCACCCTGGAGGTGTTCAAGGCCAGGCTTGATGGGTTCCTGGGCAGCCTGATCCAGTGGGTGTCAGCCCTGCTTGGAGCACCATTTTGGAACTAGACAAACTTTAAGGACCCTTCCAACCCAAGCCTTCTATGATTCTATGATTGCACTGTAGTTGACAGAGACTGTTACCAGAGGAGGAAAGATCAGCTGCTCAGAGATTTATTTCAGGCTTTCCCCATCTCATGCCTCACAATACATAATCCCCTTTATTGTTGTTTTTCAATCCTATTTCCAACTACTTTTTCCTTCTACTGCATATTTCAATACTACCTTTCAATTGCAGTCCTCCAAGATTCTGCTGTTCTTCCTCATAGAATTTTTATGCTTCGAAACTTTTTTTTTTTAAAACGTAATCCAGTATTACTGTTTTTCCTTTACCATAGTCTGTATGACAGATTTGTTCTTTTAAATAAGACAGTAATGTTTTTCAGGCTATTCTGGTTTGCTTTGTTTTGTTCAAGCTACAGTTGCCTGGAACACTACTTGAAACACTCTTATGTCTTCCTTTTCACGTTGGAAGACTTCAGCTCTCGAGTTGATGACATTCTGAGGCTGTTTTGGACGTTTCTAAGACCAGACTGGGTAAAACCCTGAGCAACTCATGAGCAGAGGTGAACTTGCCCTGAGCAGCTGGTTGGAGTGCAGACCTCTGGAAGGCCCTTCTACCTGCACAGCTCTGGGGTTTTTGACTCAACGTTACAACTTCAGGCTTGTCTAAGAGTAGAGGGTGGCAGAGCTGCAGGCAGGTTTGTGCAATACTTGACCACTAGAGCTGTTCCTCCTGGAAAGGAGAAGACTTGTTAAACAAGCTCTCCCTCTCCACTGTAGAATTCTATTATCTTCCCTCATGGATCTGTATGTTCCCTATATTCTTTGGGGGTTCTGCTCCTAACACAGGTGGTTTATCCTTATTCTCCAGGTCACTGACCCTGGTAATCATTCATACTGTTTCCACCAAATCTCATTTCCACTGAAGATTTTGAGAGTTCATTTTTGAAACTAACCCATCAAGCCTACCTCTGGTAGTAAAGCCATTTTTTTTTTTTTCCCTTTGCTTTGGCAGGAAGCAGAACAAGACCTTGAACTCTACAGACCACACATGCTGCAAGTTAGTGTTCTCTCTGAATTTCCTTCAGGGAAACTGCTTTCCAAACACTCTTCCCTCCTCACAGTAAAGACAAGTCTGCAAGCTGCAGCTAGTCAAGGTGCAGCTAGTCAAGGTACCATCTAACCCATTTTTCTCTGCATAAGTCAATACAACACTTTCTCCTGAGCTGTTCACTTTTTAATTTATACATCCTGTATACTGTAGCTTCAAACAGTACAGAAAAACGCCACTGAAATATTGTGGAAGCTGCATTAGGAATGGAATAGGCCAAAAAGCCTGTAAAAAATCTTAAGTGCTAACCTCTGTTTAGTCATTGAACTGTTACACTGCCAAATTCCTGACAAGAATATGGTTGTTATTAAAACCCTATCTCCTCATCTACAAGACATCACTTCAAGTTTTGTAATTGGTAGTTTCGGGGACAAACTTCACACCACAGTTTAGCCTAGTGTTCTTAGAACCAATGAACATTTCTTCCCGGCTGCAGAATGTGTTAGGCCTTCAGCAAAGTACAGGTGGGTGGGTGGTGACATTCCAAATCTAAGCCCCTGTTGCTCACTAATTGTTTGGATTTTACTTGTATTTTGATTTTGTAATAGCTTTCCCACAGCCTCTTGCATACACTCAAACCATTGAGTCAGATGCAAACTCTTGCTATATAAGATGCATAAACCTTATTTCCCAGATACTTCTCACCTTAAGGTACCTACACAGCAGCTAGTCACCAGTGGAACACAGTTTTGATAAACACTTCCCCTAATCAACACAACTTACGAAACCTGTTACATATGCTTGCAGAAATAATTCAAATCTTGTGGGAAAAGTTCCTTGTCTCAACTGCAGGACACTAAAGCAATACTTTATAACTGGAGCTATTCAGCTTGGCAGTTCTACCGAGACTTTGAAAAATACAACATTCTTAGCTTCTTTTCAGACATTTGGCATCTTTCAGACAACATGCCATCGTAAGACATTACATCATGCTTTGATCTATGACGTTTCCCCATTTATTAGGTGTTTTTTGGAATGAGATTGCTTCAGAGTACACATGATCTTCTCACCTCCTCAGTTAAAAATACATGCTTTAAAACCCTGAAATAGAAGATACATGTGAGCTACCCCAATCGCTAGACCAAAAAAGACAACCACACTTTCATACCACCATAGGTCAACAAGTCAAGGTGGCATCTGGAGATAAAAGTACTGAACTAACATATTTCACTCAGCTTACCTAGGCCATCTCCATGCCCCTCTGTGTTATCTGAAAGTTATTGCCCTGACAATGCTTTCCATATTTTACTGCTGCAAATGTGTGTGGTAGCCATGATGAAAACTGACTATTTGAAAAGAAACATAAGCAGTCCGGTACAAATTCTGTTCTCTCAGCTACATCAGTTCCCCAGTTATCAATCACTCAGCATCAGCACAGCAGTGGGAACCAATTATGTGAGCACTGCTGTTCCAAGTAAACATTCCTAACTTCTGCCCAGGAGTAAAAACCAAGTACTCTGTACTTGTTTTTATTTATTTTTCTAACCACAGGATAGGTCACACACATTGATTATCCTTATGACTAAATATTAATACACAGTAACAAACCAGGATTTGTCTCAAGGCAGTAATACTGGCAGCACAACAAGTGGCTTAAATGGGCCACGAATTAGAGCAGGCTGGTGTAGCATTAGAGTAGCCAGGTACCCGAGCAATCTTCCAATGAGAAGAAAAGCAAAATAAAAAAGAAAAATGAAATATAAATATATACACACACACTTCAAAGATTTTTAAGATGTGTTGCCTCCCACAGCAGTGAATTGAGCTCAAGGTGGTTTCAATGTATATTTTTTAAATCAAGGAAAACAAAGATTTAAACTGCAAATATTTCAGGAACATGCATCTTTCCCAAAATTTTGTTTTACGCAGTTATACTGAGATGAAGAACTTTGACAAGAAGATTGAAATCTGGAAAATAAGCCATCCTCTCACTGTCCTGTTTACACTTTTATTCACTGGGAAAACAGATGTTTGGGGATAAAGTGAAAGACAACACAAAAGCCCTGACCCTGTTACGTCTCCAATAAACACTGAAGATTTCTTATGTGGCTAGTGAATAAGATTACAAAATATGCAAGACTACAAAACAACTTTTTTCAGCTAGTATTGTCAAGGGTTGGTTTTCACAAAGCCTTCTACAAATGGTCAGATGGATTCTGTCCAGTCCAAAATACAGAAATCAACACCCACCTCTTCCAGTCAGTCCAAGCATGGCATGAATGCAATCTGGGCTCAGTATATTCTCCCTTAGCTGTTAAATATAAAATCCATTTCACAGATGGAAAACTGAACCTGGAAGCTGAAACTGACTTCTGACAATCTACAATAGGGAGTTAAATGAAAAGATGCTAGCAGCAGAAGAACAGGGAAAACCATGAAGCTCCGCTAATGTGATTCACTGTAAGTAAATCAATGTTAAAATCAAAGTGGGTCCCGTATTTATATTTAGGTCACTAAATGATCCTGCAAAATACACTGAATGACACTAGGACATACTGAGCAAGATGCAGGGCTGGACCCAAGTTTAGGGATTCCCCAAATGCAGCCCAAGGGTAGGGTGGCTTCTGGCTCAGGGCTCCAAGCCAGAAACTGGCAGAGTACAAACGATGTCCTTTTTATCCACTTTTATTTTCCACTTGGATGAAGTACAAGGTGAGTCTGATAGAAGGCTTCAGTTGCACCTGTAATCTGTTATCTCAGTGCACACTGCCCTACGGTGATTCTTCATAATCTGCAGGACAGAAGCAGGAGGCAAACGGCATTAACCAAAAACCACTCATAACTAAGCTTAGTGCTGATACAGAGAGTTCTGAAAAAAATCAGATGAGAATTAACAGAATAGCCAGAAGAAAGCAGCATTATGTCCTTGAAGCAAAAGAGCATTCAAATAACATCTATTCCATCTTCATAAGATACGGATAATTATGTCTCACTAGAGTTTTAAATCTAAAATTAATAGATGGCATGAAAACTTCTCAGAACTTAACATTCATTTCACTGTAGGAACAGGAAGGCTTTAGAGGAGATACTGGTCCCAAGGAGGTCACATAGCCAAACAGAACAAGAATCACTCTGAAAAGGAGCTCATACATTGGTTGAGGCAAGACAACAGCCAGTATGAATCCCAAATGGCTACTGTGGACCCAAGAATGGGCTACCAAACTACTGTGCAAAGTGAAAATGGTAACACAGACATGCTCAAAATGTGCAGCAGGCACACAAATACTGCAAAACAGACAGCTGCTCTGAAGGATGTAAATACAAACAAAACACCTCACCGCCTAGAACATGATGTTCTTCAGTGTGTCATGGGTAGTGTGACATCTTTAAAAATATCTCATTTCTTAGGTACAAAGATGATATGTAATTACTTCTTCACAATTCTACTGCAGGTCCAACATCCTTCCTCCTTTGTGTGAAAAATCTATTACAGTAGTCTCTAAGCACTTCATAATTGTTCTCCATTATAGTGATTTGCATGATATTAGAGCTGTCACTGAATGTCAAGGTAATTTCCCTGTTTTCTTTCTTTGAATCCTTTTAGAAATTCTAGTTTAAAAGCACAGCTACTGTAAACATGTTCTAACAGAGGAGACTGCTAAACAGCAAAAAACATCTAAAGGACATGAGGCAGTAACTTCAAAATATCTCATCATTACAGAATTGACATTAATCAGTTACAGCTATGAAGACTTTTTCTTTCTTTTCACATCCAAAGAAACATAGGGAGTGAAGAACTCAGTTTTCATTTCTGACAACAGCACCAGGATTATATACCAAAACTGGCTTTAAGTTCTTCAGGCCTGAAAAAATGCCAGAAAGAGAATACACCATGAGTCACCTCTAATTTCCAGCAGCAAACCTAGAGAAGAAGCAGATGCTGGAGCTAAAACATCCTTGCTGTACACACCTCTGTGAGGCACTGGACCAAAAAATATGTAGAATAAGCATCCTGTTATTAAATGAGCTCTTATAGATTACATGGCATAGCTCTGAGCTTGGTTAGTACAAGAACCCAGGCTGCTGAGACAGCCTCAGTGGTTGCGACTGATGCAGCCTAATTATAGTGGTGCCTGCAACAGATTTAAGAGTCTTGTCCAACCCAAGAGATCCAACGTAGGCCCTGCATTCCTTGTTGACAAGTGTAGTCAAAGCTAGTAGTGACTTCTAATCAGGAAGATAAAGATTCTGAAGGAAACACACAGGACACAATGGAATACAGTCATTTATACTGCCATTTAGATATGGAAACAGAACACTGTGGAAAATAATATAAATCAAGAAGAATGTATTGGCTGATACAACAGAACTACTGCTTTTAAAATTGTTTCCAAAGCAAATTTAGACTGTGGCTAGGTTTTTTTCAGTACAGGTGCATCTTTAGTTTATTATTCAGGTACTACTTATGAAAACATAAGTCAACTTACAAAGGAAAAAGATCCATAAGAAAAACACCCTGGGCAGATCAGGTTTCATTTCGAAAAAAATCCATCCTGCCTTCAAAACTAAGTCCCATTGGTTATTACTATGGAGGAAATTTGCTTTTCCTTTAAAAAAAATAAAAATTAAGTTGGTTTGCATTCACATTTCTGTAGCCAAGTCTCCATGTCATAAAACAACTGTTACCATTTACACTTTTAGGTGAACTTGACAGAGAGATTAGCAGGGAGTTCGGAGAGCTCTGCAGACCAAGAGAATGAACCTCTGCTATTTCCAAAGATCCTGCTGCAGATCAGGACAGAACCGTGCAGAGGGAGCTAAAAGGGATCAGTTGCAGTAACCACTAGTCAGGTTATGACCAAAGAGAGCAATTCACTCTTGATTGCTCCATGCTGTCCATAACAGCCCATCAAGGACAGAACATCCTACTTGAAAGAAAGAAATTGTCAAGTAGTAATTTTTCAAATAAAGGAACAGTTCTTGGAGGCTTCAAACTACGTTAAACATTAAGTATGTCCCTAGTGGTCAAAGTAAGCAGAAAAAATATTGTGATACTATTCTCTTGCTAAGAAGGGAGACCACGAGAAAACCAGAAGACCACAACTGTTTTAAGCTGTAATTCATTACAGCAACACAGAAGATGTCCTTAATGCATGGAAGGAGAATACAATTTATCCAGAATTAGGAAACCATTCAAAACTGTGGTCTACACTTGTAAGTCTTAAATATTTAGGAAGGGCATCAAAAGCATGCTTTAATCACTAATCTTTCTTAAGAAGTTAAGTGACAGACATAACTCAGGTGAGAGGAAGTTTCTGGTTGTTTTTTTTTTTTTGTTGTTGTTGTTACTTTCTCCTATTCTTACTGTTCAACGTTACAGCAAAGTAAGGACAGTTGCATAAATGAAGAGCTAAGAGCACTGGTCAGACAGCAAATCTCACAATCCTGTGAACGCAGGCTGAAGGACAGGCATCTGTGGGTATGCAAGTGTTTCCAGGTGCTCCTACTCTGGCTACATAGGGAAAGAAGAGTGCCTTGGGAAGAGGACAGACTTAAACAAAAGGAACATACATCTTAGCTTGTATCAGACTCGTGCCCTGTTATGCCACCAAGGTGAGAGGTACCAGGCAGTTGCCCCAGACCTTCCCATAAAACCTCTGAGGAGGATCGTTAAAGGGGACAGAGAAACTCATTCACAGCCCCTACATCCCACTGAGCTCTCCCATCCCATTTTTCCATGTATTTAACAGCTTCTCTCAGAGCTTCTATCCCTTTGTATAGCCTGGAAACTCCAACTAGCCTTTCTCAACTTTGTCCTGAATTTCTTTTGCCAGTATAGCTCTGCTGCCATCAAAGGGGAGGACAAAATATGAACTCAGTTGTCTTTGTTCCTGTTCAAAATCCAGTTTTGCCTTTGAGAAACCTCGATATGGCTCCAGATCAGACCATCAGAACGTGACCTCACATCAGTGCAGCAGAACCTTGATGCTGAGAGAAACTTCAGCTACTTCAAATATTTAAATGCAGGTATTTGCACACAAGCTGCATGCATGTCTTGGCTCTTGTTATCATCAAAGCCATAACAGTTGGTGGATCCCTGAGAAATCTACAGATGACTAGATTCCCACTGGCTATAGAAAGAATTGACATATTCAGCTATGCTATCTCAAAGCATTTTTACTTGTAGCTGATTCACTGATCCCTAATGACCATGAACAAAATTATCAGAAAGAACTACAAACAGAGAACAAACTTTACAGAAGGGAATTAACTATGTTAAATCTTGGTGGTAACTTAGGAAAAAAAGTACAATTCTGTTAGATTTGGCTTATAGTTTGATATAAGGAAGTGATGAAATATTTTCAAATGTTATCTGACACAAAACAAACATGATTTAAAGGGTATCAATTGAATAATACTAGAGGAAAAAAAGACATTTAAATAGATTTTTGGCAGAAACCTATTTTTTTAATATTAGCCAAGAACATTTGAGCTTGTACTATACTATCTTATTATGAGTTACTTTCCCAGTCTTAACTCAGAGAAATTGTAAGATAGGAAGTTGTTTTTCATAGTAAACTGTGTTCAAACTTGACTAATTAACCTAACCCCTAACAACCAAATACTGAAAACAGACTAACTATGCTTTTTGAAGTCCAAACTCAGAAACTGGTCATGACCACAATAACAGTAATTGTGGTCAAATTCATTGAGCTACGTAGGATGATGCTCTTATCTGAATATTTATTAACTTAGAGTTTACCACAGTTCATTAACTACAGTCTCATACATTCTTGAACAGCCATTTGTGAGATGCTTTCAGGCTATACAAACCCATTACAAAACAGGAAGCTCTCCTTTGTCAGCTAGCCTAATTCTATTAATCATTGCTGTCTGAAACTAACGAATGCTGCTAATTTAAAGGCTCTTGTTGTCTTTCCCAATTCAGTCCCACAATGTAAATGCTAAAATCAATACTTCTGCGTGTTTTGTAATACTCCTTCTCCACAGCACTTGCACAGTAGCCACGTGCAATGTGAGAAACCGCGAATTTTCAGCAATAGAGAAATGAAAAAACGATCTTCAAAATGTAGCTGGGGATGAAAAAGAAATGATTTGAGTTAGCATAACACAGCTAACTGAAGAATGCTAGGATGGTGTAATGCAATGGAAAGTACAGCAATAGCAGAGCAGCACAATCCTAGACTGCAGCAAATGAGAACAAGCCCAAACGCAGCAGTCATAGACACAGAAACAAAGGAAGAAAAACTACTTACCTTCGGAAGGCCTCAGGTAGACAAGGATCTCCAACAAGATACTCTTCCTCCAGCCCCAACCCTTAAATGAGGTCTGGGAAGGGGTGGATCCCCCATTCTGGTCACTCAGGTGCATTGTATGCATCCCCTGGGTTGGCCCTGCCTTCCTACCAAGTGCTCAATCACTGGTTCAGGCTGTGACTTGGCATTTCTGCTACAGATGGATAGATGGTGCTTAGTGTGTTTTCATTTACAGATATGAAGATCTGCTTGCATAATTGAATTAGTGCTAGAATGAGTACTTATCATTGCTAGAGATTTGGGTGTGCTTTAATTTCTTGCCTTTGGGTAGAGTAGGTTAACAAAAGGCAACATTTTTGTTCTTGGTAAAGAGTCACAAAGAAAAATGAATCATAAACTGGCTAGATTGGAAATACTGAGAGAGTACTCCACCTCACAGCATTTTTGTTCAGCTTCCAGTTTTTTAGGTAAAGAACTTTAATGGCCTGATAAATTATACAAGCTTACAACCTTTGGCTCAGTAGTAAAATTACTTTAAGAAATCTCTCTACAAGCACACAAATTAACATCTATGGCTGTGACTATTCCACATAAGTAAGTTGGATAGCTAAGGCAGACCACTTTTTTTTCATCCTAGTCCAGTCAGGGACCACGCAAACAGGCCCTGTATTATCGACAGCCTTCAGAGGACTTCTTTGCAGGCTTCTGTGTTAGCATACACTGGGGGGCAAACCCAGAAACTAAAGGGGAAATAAGTAAAACACTAGCAAAATACAAAACAAAACCAAAGAAATCCAGCAATAAAACCTTATTCCAGGCCTCAGAAGACACTATTCTCAGTATGGTTTATCTGCTTACTGGGGTCCCTCCTTCAATTTCTAAGAACTGAATCTAAAATAAGAAACGTAAGATCACAGTATTTCTGCACCATGGGTGCATCTGCAACAGGAAACTGCATTGTAATAAACGTTTTGCAAAGATATCTCTACGGATAACAAACAATTACGTTGCTCTACTTTTCTAGATTTTTTTCTGACATTCTAAGGTGAATCAATAGAAATAGCAGTCTAAAAAGTGATGATATACTTGGCATTATGCTGGCATAATCTCTAGTTAATTACAATTGTTATCATCTGTGCTATTTGTAATTCTGAGCAGATACATTTCTATGGAAAGAGTAAGTGAATGAATAAAAAGTACTTTATCTCCTAAGTATTTTTATTACATATTTAATTCTTAATACCGTCATACCACGATGAGAGAAAATAAGACATAATTGTAAGAAAGGAAAGGAAAGCTTAAGTTGTTACACGAATATTTTCTGTGATTTCCATCTTTATACCTACAAGAATTCAACCTCTCTGTGGAGAGGATCATTAGTTTCTCATCACTGCTGCAGAGATAGGTGCATGCTGTGCTTTTCTGGAGAGATGTTTTTTACTGTTCTTGTTTTTAACCTAAAGCAAATGCTATGCTTAGTAGATATCTATGAACACTCACTACTTTTTTTTCCTGAAGTTCAGTGGCTCAGTGAGAAAACCTAACATTAGGAGGAATTTTTTCTCTCAACCACTTTCCTTTGTCCACCTGTCTCCCTAATCAAGTGAGATGTAAAAGTTAAAAAAGCACAGTGTTGGACACTCTTGGCGCTATCTGCTTAGGGCTGCCAGCCTCCTTTGTGCATGAGCCCCACAGCACAGTGTCAGTGTCAGTGTCAGTGTCAGTGTCAGTGATAAAGTGCAATCTCTGGTGTCCTGCAGAAGGATAGGGGAGGCTTGGATATTCATCACATTTATCATCTGAATCCTCCATATGCAGGCTAAATAAAACATGTTTACTGCGCAGATGAAAAATTTTCAAGAGCTCATAAAAGTCTCTGAAACCCTGGAATGTATCTCCATTTAAGCAGAAGGAAAATGGTAGGTAAACAAAAGAAATTCATGCTTATCATTTAGCAACAGGTTCTCTCTCTGATTTCAGTTTTTGTAATCTTCCTGTCAAAAACTGTTTATTTCATACACAGGCACTGCTGAACAAAACTCTGCTAGTCTGTGCTTGCTGCCTCCTCCTGCACTCCAGATATAACAAAAGGTAATTTTCTCTCCATATTTTGGTGTAATTGATTAACATGAAAGATGTGTACTTTTCATTTAAAGCCTTCTTTACAAAAATCTGAAATACCAAGGCTTCACTATAAGCATCAGGTATTTATTAGATATAAAGCAAAGTACTGTCAATCCTGACACTCAAAACAAAAAATTATTTCCCCTTCACTTCTCTGATCTCCAATCATAGAATCATAGAATTGCCTGGGTTGAAAAGGACCTCAAAGATCATCGAGTTTCAACCCCTCTGCTGAGTGCAGGGTCGCCAACCACTAGACCAGGCTGCCCAGAGCCATGTCCAGCCTGGCCTTGAATGCCTCCAGGGACAGGGCATCCACAGCTTCCTTGGGCAACCTGTTCCATTGTGTCACCACCCTCTGAGTGAAAAACATCCCCCTAATATCTAATCTGAATCTCCCGTCTCAGTTTAAAACCATTCCCCCTTGTCCTATTGCTATTCACCCTCACAAACAATCATTCCCCCTCCTGTTTATACGCTCCCTTCAAGTACTGGAAGGCCACAATGAGGTCTCCCCAGTCTTCTCTTCTCCAAGCTAAACAAGCCCAGTTCCCTCAACCTTTCTTCATAGGAGAGGTCCTCCAGCCCTAACCGAGCACAGCCCTACATCAGCCAAGGGGATGTACCTGAAATACACATGAACTCACCAGCTGAACATCAGACTAAGTCTAAATTTTGACCAAACAAGTGTGTTGTTCTAATTTCAAAATAAATAAGTTCATCCAGTCCCTATAGGGTAAGTCAAATTTACAACAGAGTGTTACAACTTAGAATCTGGACCCCGAGCTATCAGATTTTATGGCTTTTTAATTTACACATCTGAGCATAAGTATCACTCATGCCTGCTCTCAACAAGTTACTGTTATGTTCACTGACAAAATACACAACCTTGAAAAGCCTCACGAACCCTACATTTCAAAAGCATTTCATAATTGTTTACCTCTTGGCCTGAACAGTAGTACTGTATGTACAAGGCCCCCTTGAACTTGTGTAACTCAAAATTGCTTAGAAAGTTTTCCTCAAATGATTCTAATTTCTTCAGGAAACAAAAACAAACAATTATTATGACATATTCAAACAAAGATTTTTTTGTTTGGGCTTTTTGTTAAAAATAAAAAATTCCTTTTTCTTCTATCCCAGAAAAGCAGTTTTCATTCCTATTTATTTCAAAGGAATGCCTGCAATTTTGCGGTATTATGCAAACCCCAATTAGCAGTCCACAAGGTGTTTTGAAAAACAGTGCCTAATGTGTTACAGACACACATAGTGGCCAACTTCCAACAGCCTGAAAAAATGCCTTTTTTGAAAGAAAGTTTGGGAATTAAGTCACTTCAATATTACTGGGAAATTTTGATAGAAATAATTCTTCCAACAGTTAATAAAACTTTCTTCTTATTATTAACAGTTGTTGGTTTATGTTCTTGTACAGGAACAGAGCAGGATATTTGTGGCAGTCGAGCAATGTGGTTTCCTTCAGCCTTTCTTTAAAATCCAGTTCTACAACTACTTGCTGCTGAGAAAAATGGTTAGTGTTACTTATCATGGCTGTTATTTGAAAACAGTCCAAAACACATCCATTGATTACATTCTTTTCAGTTTTCTGGAACCTAAAACTTTTTTTTTTTCGTTTTAATTTTTTATATATTTTTTTTTAATTTCCACCTGTGCAGTGGCTAGGCTAGCACAGTAGGGCATGGGTATATAGACTGTGCAACAAAGCAATATCCATGATCAGGTTTTACAGCAATATGAACTGAAAGGGATGGGAAGCACTATTTACTCTAGATGTTATCCTTAGCTATAAGATAGATCACCATTGATCAAGATTTTCTGCCTGACACAATTTATCAACATTTCAGGAACAAGACCCCACTGATTTAAAATACCCAAAGCAACACCAACACAGAAGTGACAATGAAGTTCCTGCCTGCCCCAGGTGCTAAGGTTTTCCTCCCTTCATCACCACATTTGTGGACAAGTTTTATGAGCTCACAAGTCAGAAGGTAAAAGGTACAGAAGAGCATGTTATACAGATGTGCATTTCAAATGCTTGTGACTGTATAACAATGCCTATTTCATATCTCTTTACTCCTCTTCTCCACAGAGGGAAAAAACCTCATTGTTTTGTTCATAATCTTTTGCAACTGATCTCACCACAGCCGACTCCAATAAGCACGTTTTATTGCTCAATTAGTTCTTTATTTCTATCATGCCTAAGAACAGAAGCTAGATGTTCAAAGTTTAAACCGTTTTTTTATTCCACACATAGTTTCTAAAACTCTCATCTTTCTTTCCCTGACACATGGAAGTTCCCGGTCTCTCCTTTTTCCACTTTTTAATCATGCCTTGGCTCCTCATGAAACTCCAAGAGGCCCCAGCAGGCTCAGCTCCTCTCTGTGCTTCATTTGCAAGCACAAAGTGGAGCAGAGTGGGCCTTCCTGAACAGAGCGCTAAAAAGGAGAAAGCTTTCAAAGATTTTAATTATCATCAGGATAAACATGAAGGGAACACTTATCTTAAACTTCAATCATTTTTTCCAAACTTGTCTTCTAGAATAATGAAAACCTCTGGAAACATCATCAATTTCAGATCAGCAGGCTAGAGATACTGTAAGTATTCAGTTAGTTGAATTAGACATACATATAAATTTGTGAGTATCATTAATTCCTTCAGTAACAAGTCAAAACTGATTTTTGCGTTGTATTATCTGAGAACTGAGCTTCTGGTCAACTGCCATTTTACTCTTCCTTGTTTTAAAAGTTTGAAAAGGAAAATTAAAAATAAATAAATAAAAGCTATTTGCTTTACTGCTATAAATCAGTAAATTAAAGTGTTTAAAAGGAAGAACCAGAGCTTCAGCTGAGTGATTCTTAACCACAACTTTGGCTTTACTTTAAGATTTACTGGGCCTCAAGCAGCCAAAATGGGGTCAGATGGTGAAAAATGTTCCCTATGTTTCACTTGCCAATCTGGGAAACTGAGCAGGATTCTGGGTTGAGGCAGCTACAAAATATGGGACCCAATCTGTTCTGCAACTACAGCCATGCCTGTAGCAGTCTTGCTAACAGGCCATTGCTTTCAATAGCACAAAGACAGTCACCAAACTGCAAGTATAAAGTCATCTTCCAAGGGCAGAAGAAGATGAGGTGATTACACTCAAAGAGTTTATTGCTTTATGATGTACCTGCTGTTCTGTCGAATGCCTCATCCCCACAGCTCAGCTAAGTTAGGGGAACACGTCTCCCTCAGCGTAAAACAAACTTTTTAACCAGACTAATGAACTTGTGGGGCAGTAACATGAAACTAACGTGGTGGTTTCCAAGGTTATTATGCATCTGTACCCGCATTCCCTGGGATGGTTATAGAGGTGAACTCCATAGGACACGATGGGCCAAACTGTTTTTGCCTCACTGGTAGGCCTCACCTCTGCTCCAGGGAGCAGCACTGACAGCAGTCCAGAATGAGGGGGGATGGCCTCCACCTTATCTTTTCATTAGTATGAAGTCTCTCTAAGTTTCAAAGCTGGAAACTTGAAGACAAGATTATAAGCTTTTTCTTGTTGAATTATAGCAGTAAGAAAAGCCGCCACTCTGAGCCCAAATGAAATGTGTTTAAGGCTTGGGCCCTATTTCAAGTTCTTATTAGCTCCTGGAGAGCTGCCACTGCAGCTCAAAATCTCTCCTGCCTGAAGCTGCTTAACTCAGTCATACAAAGAAGTCTGCATTGGCATGGAGAGAAGACTGTTCCTTTCGATTCCCTGTTTGCAGCCCTGATCAGCCCTGTGCAACCTATCCTAGCTACACTGCGGAGCCTGAGCCAGAGCTGCAGGTCTGCTTTCAATCTTCACATCTTCCTGTAGCACAGGAGACATAAACCCATGCCACACAGCAAGAAGGCTCCACCAGACCACCGATGCACAGATCACCTGTGACATGTCAACACTGCTAGTAGCCCTGAGCAGCTTCTGAGTGCCTCATCCATAATTCATGCTTCCTTAAAGTGGTTTCTGTGTGTATTTGATGGCTGACGCTCCAAACTCATTTCTGATCTGTTGCACACTAATATCTAAGAGCTCTAAATGCTAGCTGACTTCCCCAGCAAGGCATTAAGTTACACACAGAGTCTTTGTTCTCCACCCCCCAAAAAACCTAGCACCTTTCCTGTAAACCAGTTCATGCCTTCAGCAGCTGAAAAGGAAGTACAGGTTTTCTCCCCCACTCTGCATCTTAGAGAAGCAAAGAAAACCAACTGCAGTAGTCACCCACACACCTCCCTCCTCTTCCAGCTATCTTTTCAAGCACTAAAGGCTGCCCTTTGAAAAGCAGCTCTCTTGGTAACAGTTTGTAGGTTGCATTTTCAGGGCCTGTCACTGGTGATTTAGAATAATCACACTCTGTGGCTCACCCAGCTTGATTCCTTGCCTTTTGCAGCTGGCCATACTTTCAGGTGTGGCCTTCCACCCAAAGCAGGCAGGAAGATACACCTCTCCAGTCTCTGGAACAGAAGCTGGCAGGCAGCTCTTTTTTTTTTTTTTTGGCTTTTCTTTTTTTTCCCCCTAATTTCCCCATGTTTCTTCATTTGTGAAAACATCCTGTAAACACAGACAGCAAAATTAAATATTTGCCCAGTGATTCCCTGTTTCCATTGTAACTTCTGTGTTTGCAGATTTTACATTTGATAACAGAGGGAGAGAACCAACAGTGAAAACAGTTCTAATTTTTTCACCCCAATTAAAAAAAACTGTACTGCTGTCCCCAAAGGACAAAATGTCACCTCTTCTGTGCGTTGTTGTCTCCAGTACGCCAGCCACATCCCACCAACCCCCATTTCTATCATAAATTTGTCCAAAACAACAAATTCAGAACATACTGCTCTCATCCCCCTTCAAAAATCCAGAGTCCTATTCAACTGCATCAAGCCTTAAATTGTTTTCTTATGTCATCCTCAAGGACAAGAGCTTAGAGTAGAGGTATACAGTCTTGCTTCCAAACAATCTTTTGATTTATACAGCACTCAAGTAAAATGGGCTATGTAGATTTGTGATGCCCTTTAGCACCACATAGGTAACACATAAGAAGCCATTCTTTCCTCATTTCAGTGCCACTTATTTTTGTTTTGTCCTCTAACCAGCCTGGTAGCACAGTTGATTTCCCCCTTTAAAAGACTTTAAAACAGACATCCAACTGTTCTGATTTCCCATGGATTAGTTGCACTCCCCCCCAAAACATCTGTCTGGCATTCATGTTTTTACACGCTTTTCTTTTTACTGTCATGCTGCTTCATATTATTTGATCTCTGCTCCTTCCACTTCTGCCTCTCTGTGTAGCTGAAACAGCTCTGTGTTATTTTATCGGCCTCAAACTGAAAGAGCAACACGGGACAGACACAAAGTTTCGCTGCTGTTTCCTACTTGTGCTTGCTCACAGGAGGCTGAGGCCCTTCTCGTTATAAAAAGATGTTTCTGGGAATAGGGGCAGAACTTTTGAGCAACAATAAATGAGTTGAAAAAGCTTCTACTGGCAGCACCTTAACAGTTCACTGGGAAAGCTGCTGATTCCTACGAGCCATATGGTTTTGATGGTTGCAGTGTTCAAGATGCATAATATAACGAGTTTTTCCTCAGAAAATTAAGCTTAGGTACCTACTCTCTCCTTTGGGACAAAGGTGAAAGAGAAGCATCAGGGCAAAAATGTGTTCCTCCTGGCAGAGACACGTAATTGAAATAGTTGCTGGTTGGTAGCATGAGTGCTTTTGCCTGGTGACAATCATTCCAGTAGCTCTGTCTGCCCTAACTAGAAGAAGGTGTTGGGTGATATCTGGAGAAAAATATGAGTCCTCTTGACTTGAGCCTGTCACTAAATATTTCTGGGGCAATTCGCAAGCCATTTACGTGAAGACAGTGAAAGCTGTGTTTGTGAGGGAGATTAACTGCCTGCAGACTCCAATGGGACAGTCTTCTGCACCATGTGCCACCCTTTGGTAAAGGAAAGGAGGAGTAAATAAAATTCTGTCTGTAACAAAGAGGTGAGTGGTAGTGGTGCAAGGGATGTCAGTCCTCTATTGAAAGGATAATCAGTGAAAATCTTCTGTGCAGAGATGGAAAGTGCAGGACAGGAAGATTTAAAAGGATATCTAAACTAGAGAAGAGGCAAAAAAGACTGAGTGTGGGAGTCAGTTAAGCTGGAGACAGAGGTGTGCACTGCAACAGAAGAGAACTAATTTGTAGTGAAGTAGTCAGCCTGGTCACAGTAATTTGGAAAGATGTTCAAAGGCACGGCAGCTGAGGAGTATGTCAGGGCAGACTTTGCAGTAGGAAAGGAGTACAAATGACTGCTATGTGAAAAGCAGGATTTGACAGGGATGGTGAAGAAGGTATCCTGTAACAAACTGGTGCTGTGCCTTGCTAACGTGGAGGAGAACTGGATCAGGAAACTACATTGAGCTGTCCTACATTTTCTCACCCTCATCTTTCCATGTGATCTAGAGTCAGCACGAAATTTGAAGTCACTAAGCCAAAATGGGACTACAGGGAAAAAAACAAAAACCTAAGCAGATGACCAGAAAAACACAGATGCTCAGTAACAATCTAAGTAGCTTCAGTATCTCTGCCTCTACTTTGTAGTGGTGCTCTTAACTCATGCTGTTAACAAGATCACATGCAAAACACTTTTCTGTCTGTATAACAAGGCAGCTAAGTATAGTGTGCTTTCCCCTTATGGTCATTTGATCCTATTCAAAACATGTAATCTCCCAGGTCTCCAGTCTGTGCAAAGCCAGACATCAGCACATTTTTGGCTACAGGGCACCTACAAAAAAAGATTAGTGACAGTCTTGTGAGGCTTGGGTTGAAGATTCTGTCAAGGGGCCAATATTTCAATAAGGTACCTTGCATTTTCATTATGAGAATTCCAGCTCATTATTAGCAAAGTTAGTTTAACTTTCAGTCTGTTTTGCCAGCTACTAAGTACATGTTTAATGATGTACATTGCTGGAAAAGGGAGAAGGAAAGACCTATTTTAATGCTATTCCACTGGGAAATTAAATGAGTTCGCAGAGTCTGCCTAGTTAGAAGTTATAACTTTATTTTGAATTTCATATTTTTAATATAATTATTGATTTAATAGCTGTGCACCTTCATTATATGATCATATTTTACAGATCTCATCTTACAAGTCAGAAAACCAGAACTCTGGATTCTGTAGGTGGCGTAAGCATTTATTTGACATTAATCAGGTGGCTTCTCAGACACTTAAAGTCAGACTTATATCTTAATGAACCAGTGCTTCAGACCTAATTATCAGTGAAGAACTGAGCATCCAGGTCCTATCAAAGATCTGTGAAATCTTTTTAAAGTCCATACATTTCTCATGAGTACAGCAAGTGGGTAAGCTAGGCAAAAGCAAACACAGTGAACCTGCCACTGAACGTATCCCATTCTACTCAGGACAGGAAAATCCCTTCCTCCTGATTGTCTTATTTTCTCCACAGACAAAATAGGGTCTTAGAGCACACTTCTGTTTTAAGCTACCTGATACTATTTACCGCACTTCACCTTGAACAAAGTATGTCATCTGCCCCAGCCAGTTAAGTCCTATCATCCTCTTCACTTCTACCATGGTAAGTTAACTAGCACTCAGAAAGAGACAAGCTATCATACTGAAACCTTCTAATTACTCAGGAAGCTAGGCTACTGTAGTCCTGTACCTACTCCTCTGCCCACACTAAACTTTGTATTGTCTGCAGCTTGTCTTCAGCATGAGCTCCCACACTGCCATAACTTGAGATGCTATCCTTACTATTTTCTGTCACTTTGGCTGAGATGCATGAGGCTAGGAAAAGCTGATAATTCACAACTCACAATATGCTCCTTAAAAATAAGTCTCCAAGAGTCAATGCACAACTGCATCAAGCCTAGCTTATCTGTGTCACCATGCCCTTGATCCACAGCTGCTATTATGGTTTCCAGTAAGAGGGCAGGACCACATGACTGAAAGAGTGGGGAAAAAATTGTGCCAGCACTGATATACAGCAGTGAATGCTGCCTTATTCTGAACTGACAAGGAGGAAACTTGGGCTGAAACTACAGTGTGATGTCCTATGTGAACTGTACAGCACTAAAGAAATACCTCTTCTCACCTCTCAACTCCTATCGCTTGTGAGTCTTCTGGAAGTGCCCGCTGTTCCTCACTGTTCTGCTTTCTTTACAGCCTTAAGTTTACTGATTCTAAGCAGGATGTTCAAACTGACCTCACTTGGAAGAATATGCTGACACTGCCTCACCTAAAAGCCTCTCTCCTCTGCCATTTTAGTCCTGCAGTCCTCCCTTCTGCAGTAAATTCTTCTCTGCTTAGTCTCTTTTCCAGTGGTTACAGAAAGCAACACACCTCTTTTACACACACTGAATTGGAGTTCAAGAAAGGCCCTGAGCTATTGCCAGGACTAATTTATTCAGTTAGCTTTAATTCCCAAAAGAGAGCATGATATGTATGCTCACTACAGCTTCGAGGAAGAAGAGAAAGCAAGTGTAAGAGACTAGTTGTGCAGTACGTATAAAGTTCAGCATCTCTCACAAGCAGTTTTCTCAGTTTCTTGCTGTTAATGCATTTAAACATCATCTGAATAGTCAAAGCAATCTGCAAGCAATGCGTACAGAATTCCCTTTTTTTCCCTCTCCTTTGAATGACACAAACCTGCATGCAAAACCCAAGCTGGATCAAATCATTCTTCTTGCCATTTCACAGAAGCCCAGTCTCTCCTACCCCTTTATTTTCTCAGTTCCATTTGGAATTAGAAATGCAATTGCCAAATTACTGTGAAAGCAGCTGTTCCTGCAGCATATCCACTCAAGTTGGAAGCAGGAAATAAGAAAGCTCCCATGAAAGCCTGTAATTACAAGATTTCCAGTTTAAGTTTTGCACACAAGAAGTATTTGGAAGATGTTTGGATAAGCAAAGTTTGAGACTCACAGCTATTTGGATAACCACCTGGGGGCTTCGCTGAACCAGGTCTCCTGATAATAAAGACACATACAGAGATAACCCTGCAAGAACCAACTGCTGCTAACCTTAACTAAAGGAAAGCTTGTAAGACAAGCACCTCCTATTAGAACTTAGCCAGCAGCTCTTATAAACAGACTAGTGATCTGTGTACTTAAGGTGTTTTCTGCACCTGTCAAAGTTTTGATGACTTACAGAATGTTCTCTGCTTGCATTTTCCAATTACTCTGCTTGTTCTTAATTGAATATTTACCTGGCACATTGTGTACAGCACTAGTTTTTGATGATTTTGGTAAATAGCTCCATCAAGCTTAAAACTAATTCCTCCTACTTAGAATAACCTACTTTACAATCTAACTTTCAAGAGCAAAGTTCAAACACTACTGTGTTGTACCTAGTTTAGTGTTACTCTGACTTACTTATAATTCCAGCAGAAGAAAACAAAACATTCCAGCTCCAGACAGTGCTTAAGCAACTGGGAATGAAACAATGCCTTCCTCAGCACAGTGTGTTCTCAAAACCCTCCGCAGCTTCACCTTTAACAGCACCTGCACAGAGAATCTTTTAAATAGGCCTTAAAGACAATATTTTGCCCTTAACTCAGGTCAGGAGTAGCAGGAGAACACTGAGATAACAACATTTGAAGGGTATTCCCTCCGCACAAGCCAGAGCTGGCTATGGAAACAGGAAAGGATTTCATATTCTCCTGGGAGAAGCAGAACTTTATGTGCTTCCCTTTCAGAAAGGATCAAAGTTGGGGAAGTTTACAGCAGTTTCTCCAAATGGTCTCCAGTCCTTAGAGACACGTAAGAAAACACTTTCCACAGAGTTTCACCTTGATGTGCCAATGACACTCTTGGTATACAAAACAGAACAAAATCCATGGGCTTCCATGGAAAAACCCTCTCTGGTGTCTGTAAAATGTGAACCATGTCCTCTGTTCCCTGGATGGAGAAACACTAACAGCCTCTGCTAACTAATTTCAAAGATTTCATAAGCTAAGAGAACTTTGGAGGGTACCTCAATTTCAGGATATTCCATCGAAAGAGCAGCGAAAGGGTTTAGTCCCTTGATGGCTACTGAAGAAATGTACAGATCTGACAGCAAAAATATTATCATGAACCTGCTATGCCCTTGTTGCATTTGACCTTCCTTTTTCATACACCTGAGGCCAAACTATGTTTGGCTTTGCAGCATCAGGAACTTTGCAGCACAACATCTCCTCCTAGCAGGTGACACGTTAAGATAGGGAATTTGTACGATCTTACAGTGATTTAAGGAAGGGAGGGGGAAAAATATAGCTGTCTGTCCACGGAAGAGCAGGAAGAATATTTTATCCAGGAGGTTAATAAAAACGATTTAGTCCTTCTGTCATGCGGAGTTTGTTCATAGCTGGAACAATGAAGGAGAAAGTATATGTTGCAAGCTGAGGAAAAAATGAAGAGCTGAGACATTTTTGTCTTGCATTTGCAAGCTTACACCAAGAACCAGAAAAAGTACTTCAGAAATTACTGTAATGTATCTGATCATTAGCCAGGCTTAAAAGTTGTTTTTCAAAAAAGGTTAGGAAGACTTAGAAATTTTTAACAAATGTCAAGGTATGTTTCAAGCTGGAAGTCTCAAGAGGGTTTCTTTTAAATATTTACACTTTCCAGCCCAGACCAAGAGAAGACAGAAGGACTAGCATATTTTACAGCATGCATCCAGAACGGGGTGCAAAACTGCTGTGAAGAAACAGCCTGAGGTCAGGTGAGTTTTTTTCAACCTAAAGGTTATGGTGGGGAGCTCCTCCAGTACCACTCCGATTCAACTGAGTTTCATGAAGACACCCATTAGAAAAGTGATGGCAGTTAAGCATCAATTAGAGATCATAAATAACATGGTTTAGGATATTCTAAGGGCAGAGCTCTGGGGAGGGAGTTAGAACAGACAGTAGTAGAGAAAATGCTGAAATGGGCACTCATTTCCTTGGCTTGCCAAGAAAGCCAAACTTGTACTTCATAGGGCAGGGCTACAAGAAGTTGTTGGGGATGCATGTCTCCAAGAAACAGTTTTAAGAACTATGACAGTCCACAAGCTGTAAGTTTATTATGAAGGAGCGCTGAAATAACAAATCTTGCATACAACGCTTTGCTCCTAGAAGCAGTACCAAGCTTCCCACAATGCATTTTAAATGTTTCTCTTATAACATTTAAGCAATACGGAAAATTATCCCCACTAGCCAGGCATGGCTAATATCACTACTGCTTTCTACTGGTAGCCATTTGTCAGTTTAATTCTTCACATAATACCAAGCACTTGAGAGTTAATTTACCAAAGATAAAAGAGAATCATCTGCTTTAACTCTAATGAAACAAACAAGCACGCAAAATTAAAAAATCCAACTGCATGTTTATATTATAGCTCAGTAGCTTTTCCTTTTGAAACACTATTTTTTATATATAAAGCCACATCTTTAGCTCCCGATACTTAGAACAGCTTCACTAGGAGCAACAGATCTCTCCACCATTTTACAACTGTCTGGAATTTGCTTTATTTGTGTTTATAGTCTTCAGCGGGATGCTTCTTTGTTTTCAGTTGACATATCAATAAAACCTCTGTCACTTTGCTAGCACTCCAGCAGCATTACCTTGGGCATACTGGCCAACATCCAACTTGGGCAGTTACATTTTATCTGCTAAGTTTATCCCGAAGCCTTAACTATGTATTGTAATCTTCTTTCTGTTGTGGCTGTACATAGCTGAACAGCTGCTCCGAGAGCTTCTCCAAGTATTTCTGCAAGCAAATTTTGTTTTCCAACATTCACAATAAAGCAAACAGAAATTGTGCCAGCAAGGCCAAACCAAAAGACTACTCAGAAATTGTTGACAATTTTGGATTATTTCTTTTCTACTGTTAATCTCAGGTCAAACACTTATTTCCAAATAGTCCCAAACCCTGCCAAATCCACAACAGAAAATTTGCATAACAATTAAGTAACAAAGAGACCTTAAGGAAGCTCTAGCAGGTATAGTTAGGTGAAAATTTTCACCCCCAAAATAAATCCAGAGCTTGGTGGACAAACATCAACTAACTTTGACATATTCCATTGATACTAAAATCAAAGAATTCTAATATCAATTCAGTGTTTTATTCTAAATGGTATTCTTAAGATAATTCTAAATAAAGAGCTGCTTAAAATGGACTAGAATTTAAATAGCGACCACGATTTAATGTCTCCAAAAGGTTTTTGTTTTTTCATCTTTGAAGAAAATTCTCCAGCTACCAAAGCATTTTGAAAAAACATAACTCCAAATTACAAACGTTACTAACTTGTGTCCAGACAGTAAACTGCAGAGTTATGTTGGACAAGCACTATCTATGGCTGTGCTCCGAATTCTAAGTATTTTATTGCATGGTCTAGGTACACACACCATGACAGCAACACTGCATACAATTTCATTTCACTGTTCTTAGTGAGATCACCATGCACAGTGCCACTGATTTAAGCAGCTCTTCACAAGAATACAAAAAAGCGTATTTCCTCTTCTCAGGCTCTGGAGTTTCAACATAAAAGTTGGAGAGCAATCGAGGTTGCCACAGGTAGCCTTGATTCTATCAAAGTCACATTCTTTGTCTCTAATAAGGGTAATGAATTAAACAACTCATTGCAAGCCTTTTAAAAAAAGAAGAAAAAAGAAAACCTAACTTCAGAAAGACATCAGCAAGAAGCCTTTCTGCCTCCTGTGCACCTCTCAGCTGGACACAAAGAAAGTTGTTTTCAACCTAAGGAATAACAGAATAAACTGGTCAGATGCCGAGACAATGCCATCTGATAGCTTTCATGCTTTATTTATTGCTGGGATCTACATCTATGGCTCCTACATGCTCAACAGCAACCACAAAGAATGATGAGCTTTCTAAGCAGTTAGCTAGCCCCCCATTTGGCATTAAATGATTCAGATTTAATCATTTTATGCTTATTAATTATTGCAACGGGACTATAAAAACATGCACGAGTTTCAGGACGTCACAACTAAGTATGATTCAGCAAGTAATGACGGGAAGGGGAAGCATGAAGTTTATTTTAACAAGCACAGCATGATTAAGAGCTGTTCATTGCAAAAAAAAAAAAAAAAGAGTTGGAAGTGCATTTCCTTGGTTATCATGGAAGAACTGAGTCTTAAGAGGTCTTATGAATAACTTTTGGGAAGTCCTCTGAGCAACCACTGAAGACGCATGGAGATGATTTAACTCTGACCTCTCCAATAGGTCTGTCACAGAACTGCTCGGTATACAGCCGTAAGGTCTGAAGGAGCAAGGCCTGGTGTGCAGCACAGTTCAGACAATGCTGAGACATTTTAATAAACTCCCAAGTAGGAAAGGAGACAGTTGATTGAAGAGGGGACGTAGTGGACACACCAATAATTGGAGATTTTTCCAGAAGCAAACTGTAATAGGAGTGATGTTTGGTACTGCTTGTTTTTCCTCCTCAAGGCAAAGGGACTCATCAGTTAAGGATGAGTGTGATGCATGCATGAATCAGAACCTGCATTTCTGAGAAAACATCTACAGACAGAGATAGGTGGAAAAATACATTCAGAGCTATTTCAAAAGCCCACGGAGATCAGTGTCGCAGAGGACCTCAAGAATTCTAAGTACCACTGTACTTTCGCTGAAAGCCTTGCATGCCTGCACATGTGTAAGATTCAAACAGTACAGAAAGTCTCGCTGAGTTATCTGGGATGATCACTGTAAATCTAAGAGGTTGCAAATGCTCATAAGGAAGAGTCTTAGAGGCAGACCTGTACCTGTTCCCTGATCCGGTTTGTTTAATCTGCTGAACTGTACAAGAGAGTGATAAAGTTAAGGCCAGAAGCAAAATGCACTTCCCTACAAAGCATTAACATGGTTTCCATACAGAATTATTGGAATAATTCAACTGTAATAATATGAACACATGTTGTTATTGCATTGAAGAAAAAAGCACTGGTTTACAAATAGTCTTTGAAACATTGTAAAGGGTGACAGTGAATCATATCCATGTTCCACCCAACGCTCTTCAAACTAATTGTGTTCCATTATTGCGCCTTCTTACTACTGCATGTCCAGTTTGAATATTGCTTTTGGCAGAGCTGAAGAGAGTTCTCACCATATCATGGTTTTGTACTGATTTGGTTGGGGATTGAATCAGGAAAAGAAAAGAGTTACTAAGCAACAGCAGGCCAGGAGCAGGAGAAAGGTCTGCAGCCTTAATTGACACCAACTTTAAAAAGCAGTAAGAGAGGGCTCAAAATGTGAATGCTACTGCTTTGAAAGGAAAAAAAAAAAAAGAGAGAAATCCCAGGTAGTCAGTATCTATGAGATCTGGGTTCCAACCATAAGCTGCATGATGTACTGCAAACACTTTTCTGCAGGGAGATTCAGTGCCTTAATCTCAATTCCGAACAAGATGAAGGACCAGATACAGTTCTTTAATTCGAGAGCCCAGAACACGCAGACAGCTTTGCTCTGTAAAAGCTACCTCAGGAAACAGGAATGCGGTATGATTTACAGTTATACAGGTCGCCAGGACACTGCCATCCACAGAACTGATATCACATCCAGATATAGCTCTCCTTCCCCTTCACTACCTACGGTTAAGAAGGTTATTCCTTTCTAGAAAGCCAGTCCAAAGCTGGGTGCTATCACTCAGGCTAGGAGAAGAGAATTTGCTTTGCTAAGACTGAAAAATCTCTGATAATGTGATCAAGCAAGACAGAAATCCTGAGAGTTTCCTTCCAGAATCCATATCTATTTCCTCCTCTTCTACTGTAAGCAAAATAGTTTCATGAGCATGTGATAACCGAACATGAGTTATCACATGAACACTTACAAATTTAAATGAAAAGGCCCTTGATGTGGAGAGTGCTCTGAACTCCACTGCTGAACAGTCAACCTTTATTTGCCTAACCAGCAGTACCTTGGGCAGAAGTTATTTGCTTTAGCTTCACCTGAAAAAAACCTGATCTCCTACTGAAGTAGTGCCTTTTTATAAGATGCAAGTTACATGTGCGTTTTTTTTTCACACCCACAATATGAACATCAAACCAAGTGCCTCACACTACCAATTCTTCCAAGCGATTCTCCTTTTTCCCCATTTCTACATTCTTTGCTTTTGCACTTACTTAAGCACACCGGATTTCAGCATTTACTGGTTTTCCCACGTACTCCAGAGCACTTCAAGTGACTAAAATGAAACCACAAGAGGGAAAACTACTAGCATGACTGTTGCCGAGGAGGAAAAACCAGCAACCCAGGTCTGGTTCACTCAAACTCTCTGATGATTCGTATTTAAAGCGTTGAGGGCTACAGTCATCTTCTGCTCTGATGTGTGCTGTTGCAAGTCAACTGAGGTTATGAAATGGAATCTGGCACCACAGAGAGAACTGTCCCTTCACAGGATACGAGTAATAGTCACTTGAGTAAATGCAAGTTATTCATATCCTGCTAGTGGAATAATCTCTCTCTGTACATTCATGCACATTTTTAGTTGCCTCCAGGAATCCGAAGGCGAATCTCATTTGTTACCTAATGAAATTAATTCCACCAGATCTAACACAAGCATACTGGAAAACCACTATTACTCATACATGAGGTGTAACCAATGCAGCATTTCTCAAGCTCTGTTTGATTAGGGTCCATCTCTGAACCCTCACCGTTTACCACACAAACCTCAACCTACACGGTTGGCTACGGTACATTCCCAGCAGATTTGCTCCAAGTCTTAAAGAGTAATTTGAACATTTGACCTCCTCTTGCTTTATCCACAACAATCTCATTCTTCTTTTAAATTGAAGCGATTCCCAAACAGTAGGGTGGCTGGTTGTACAGTTTCATCGGAGTCTGAGAACGTACCTTCCCTTCCTCAAAATAGAAGGGAACCATGCATTTCCTAGTTGATCTGCAAATGTGTAAAATAATGGTCATAAAAATTTCAACTGGGCTGCACCCGTGGGCATCCAGAAGCGATGCACAGACACACGTGTGCTATTCAGGTCTGTAAGTACAGTTACACGCACATACACAAGCACTTTAAAATTGCTGCAGCGAGGTTATGTTGCACGAGAAATTAAATTATTCTGGTAGGAAATACTGTAAGATGAAGGTCTCAACAAAGGGCGTAGAAAAAGAAGGTGAGAACATAATCTTTGAAGATTGAAAGCACCAAAGAGTTCAGTGACCAGGCTGCAGAGATAACATAACCCAAGGTTCTGAAGGAACACGCCGCAGACTTTCAGTGGGTCTGTCGAGTCAAGGTGGTGTGGTGACAGGATAATCAAAAGCTTCACCACAGGGCACTGAGACAACTGTGGGCAGATGAGCTCGACTTCAGTAGGAGGCACGAGTTTTTGAACCAAGATGTAGCAGGGCACGGGGCAAAACGGAGATCAGCTAATTGGAAGTAAGAAGCACCAGGCTAACGTAACAACTCATTTCTACATAACAAACACACAAGAAATCTAATCTGGACTTCAATAAGGCATTTGACATAGTGCTATATGACCCCATAACTGAGTTAGGAAAAAATCTGACATGCAAGATTTACAGCGTTAGAGAAGAGCACATGCTCTTCAGTCGGTAACACACCACACTCAAAGACAGCAGTGGGTCGGGGCAGGGTTACTCCAAGATTTAAGGCACGTAAGTCATAAGGCTGTCACCGCGCGCTGCAGATGGCCGCGCTGGAAGCACGGGCTGATCATGTGGAACGCGCCGCGCACACTCAAAGTTCGGGGCGAAGTTTGGCGGCGCGGGAGGAGAGGCCACGCGCTCCGCCGGCCGCAGCGAAAGCAGCGGGGAAGCCCCGGGCGCGGGGCCGGCTGCAGCCACTCCGGCCGGGCCCGGCGTCCCGCGGAGCCCTCCGCCGCCGAGCTGCGTGCGGGCCGAGAGGCTGCCCCGCGCCGGCACCGAGCCCAGAAGCCGCCCGGCGGAGGTCAGCCTCAAAGCCACCGAGCTGCTGCTCGCTCTGTTTCGCCGCCGAGCTTTCCTCACCCCGCTCGTAAAACCAGGCAACAGAGCGCAGGGGAGAGCGCGCTCAGCAAGTGGACCTGGCTGCCAGAGCGGGCTTAAACTCTGCGTGTGCGCCTTTCCGAGCCAGAGGAGCCGACAGCTGCCACAAGCACGTTTTCAAACCCAGACGCCCTCCGGGCAGCGCTCCCCGGCCCGCGCCTCTCCAGCCCGCCCCGCTCCGGCGGCTCAGCTCCGCCACGGGCCGGGCCGGGCCGACTTCCCGCACCCCCGGCCCCGGCCGCCCGCGCGGTGCGCCGAGGGAAGCCTACCTACCTGCCGAACCGCCCAGGGCATCCTCGCTCTCCAGAACCCCTCTGTGCTTCGCCCCGCGAAGCTCTCCCTTGGATTTCCAAACGAGCTTTACCATCTTGATCATCTCGGGCAAGTCCCAGGCCAGGGTCCCCTGCTGATAACCGGGCAGGCTGCCCATGGGAAAGGGCATCGGCTCTTCCCCCGTCCTCCTCCGCCTGCCCGGCTCTGCCGCGGGGAAGAAGCGCTCCAGCACCGGCATCCTGCCCCGCGCCCCCCGCCGGGAAGCCGCAGCCACCCCCCGGCTCGAGCAGCC
>NC_034411.1:54914796-55040379 GCF_002078875.1 Numida meleagris
ACCGGCGCTCTCGGGGCTGGGTGAGCAGTGTCCCCGCCGTGCTCTGGTGCTGGCGCTGCCGAGAGGGGCGCCCCCCGCGCCGCCTCACCCCGGCAGGGCTCGCTGCGGGGCCATAGGGGTATGGGGGACTCGGCCTCTGAACTGAGCCCAGCGGTAGCCCCGGCGGGGTTCGGGAGGCTCCGGCCAGGGGGAAAAAAGCGAAAGGAGCTCGACGTGCTGCTGAAAGTGGGGTTTTGGGTAAGGGGGATTCTCCCCGTTACTTTGGCCGCAAGCTCCACCTGAATGGGTTCACGTTAGGACACTGCCTGGTGGCAGCGATCACTTACAGGCTTCAGTGAGAACACAATTATTCACCCCACGGCTTTAAAACCAAGGCACAGGTGCCTGGGCAAGTGCTCGGCCAGGAGCAGGAGGTGCTTCGCTCTGTCCAGACCTTTTGCTTCACTTTTTTACAAACTGCTGCTAATGGCCTTGAGCCGTTAGTTTATAGACCAACCCTACAGCAGGGGGCCAGAGGGTTGTCTCCTGTACCAGCACTTAGGCTTCAGTAAGATCACAGAAAACATATTTAATGGGATCTTAGTCGGTATTATAATACTTCCCAGCATGCATGTATTTGTTTTCTCTGGGTTACTGTTGATGTTCTTTCTTTTCTCCAGGTGGAACAACAAACTTGCAATCAGAGAAGAGAGTTCCAGAAAATGGACTTAAAGTGACCAAATACCCTTCATATAGCAAACTGTGCACAAGCCCCTTCTCCTCATGGCAATAGCAGCAAAAGCAGCACGGTGTTTCCTCTGTCCTAGGACCCTCTGCCATGCTTGTCTGAACGCTCCCACCTCAAACTGGCCACCCCAGGATTTTACAGAAGCTATCCTCATTCTGACTGCAGTCTGTAGTCCCCACTGTTCTTGTACTACACTCTCAGGTGGCGCTGTCTTGAAAATGATGAAGTGCTTCCAAAGAATTATACCATTGTTGTTGTACTGTTATTTTGCAGTGTCCTCAGCGTCAGGATATCCTGACTCGGAACAAAGGGGTTAAGAACAAAGAAAACAAATAGATAATACACAGTACAGTAGCACAACATTAACATGTTCATACAGTGATGTATGGTGTCAAAATTTTTTGTTTGTTTATATGGTTTCTTGTGGCATTTTAGGTTCTTCATATTGGTACATATTGTGCAATCGCTTTTTAAAGCAATATTGTTTCTGCTAGAGAGGGATAATCTGAAATGCAAATGGCTTAGAAAACGACAGCACACTACTGAGTGAATTAGACCTTAAGCCCAAACTGCTCTATTTTGGCTTTGATGTACAAGAAGTTCCATTAAGTTTATTTTTCAGCTACAGTTTTTCATCTTTGTTTACATCTGCACTTCCTGCTCCCATCTGCGACACAGATCAGAAGTGATAGAACACCACGAAAGAAAGGCCATCCTGGTGGCATTTCCAGCTTGACTGCATGCAACAAATACCAGGAATCTTGGAAGAGAATGTATTTGCAGATGCCCAGCCCCATGTTCAGATGGATATCTGAACACTTAGGTGCTTAACCACCAGAACTCGTGACAGTAGCAATAAGCAATCTTCTGAGTTTTCAAAATCGTCACTATTGTTTTCTATCATTAAAGCTGTCAAAATTTTGCACCAACAGTAGTTGCATCACTTCGGTAGGTACCTGCCTTGTGGGTACATTCAGGCAGTGAGAAGTGAAGCATTTGTTGTACTTTTTGGTTTACAGTTCTACAGATGCTAAGCGAGAAGCCAGTCAGAAACCAAAGAGAAAATATGGCCTGTTGTTGCATAGTTTTGATCCTTTCAAAAAACTGTGTAATAAATTGGTTGCCCAGGGAGGTGATGGATGCCCTGTTCCTGGAGACATTCAAGGTCAGGCTGGAGGGGCTCTGAGCGCCCTGATCTAGCTGTAGGTGTCCCTGTTCACTGCAGGGCAGTTGGACTAGATGGCCTTTAAGGGTCGCTTCCAACTTATACGATTCTGAGTCTGTGATTCTAAATATAACTGGCAGTATATATATTTCTCCTGTGAACATCAAATAATGTCAAATAAAAGCAATTGCTCTAGATTGCTTGTAGTTTCTTCCTGCTTTCTGGTCAGTTTAAGGATCAGCAGTTGTGAATAGAAGAAATAAATTGTGTAAGAAATGCTGTCTGGGATTAATGGGTGAAACTGTAAGATAATACATCCGATTCTTACTGAACTTGTGCTTTGAAATCGTACTAGGTCCAGTGATTACTTATCTTTAACTCATCCAAGGTTTTTGCTGTGATTGACTTTCCGTTTGTCTTTTTTGTCATAATGGAGCCAGATAAGCACTGCTCACAAGAAAGCCTGGGAGATTTAGGGAGATGGTTTAGTGATATGGTGATGATGGTTTGATGGTTGGACTAGTTTATCTTAGAAGTCTTTTCCAACCTTAATGATTCTATGATTCTATAGTCTATACTATGAAGTTTTCAGCCTCAAAAATCAACTGTAGCATCGCTCTCAGAGACTTTCCAGAAACAAAATCTACAGATTTTTCAAGTTCTGGACTTCTCTGACTTGAGTTGTGTGGTGATGGTTTACACAACTTGAAGATGTGACCTCAATATAACACTTCTCAGCACACTTGAGGAAAACCATCAGAATTAAAGCATAACATACTCCTACACAGAAATGCACTCAGCTCTTTGTGGCAGTTTTTAAAGCAGTCCTTGAGTAAACTCAGCTCATCAAAAACTTCTCTTTTGCCTTCTTGACTCCAAACACATTGGAAGGAAATCTTTGCACAAAGATGGATCACTTCGTTGCTGCTAATTGCATTTCTCTGAGACTCCAAGTCCCAGAAGCACAAGTGATGACAACAGAAATATGAATGTATTGGCTCTGGCCCTCGTCCATACCAAGCAGCAGTGCCAGGGACAGGAAAGTAGAGTTAGGTCTGGAAACCTAACAAGGCAGTACGTATCTGTCATGGTTTTATCTTCACAGGTAGCCACAAGAACTGGAAAAGACTTGCAAAAAGGAATATTGTAGCTGGAGAAAAGAGAAGGGAGTAAGCTGACAGATTAATAGCTGGTGTTGCATAATTGGTATGTCTTAAAAAGTTTTACTTGTTTGCTTATTCACTCCAAAGTTATGTACCAAGAGCAGCAGCAGCAGAGTTGCAGGCCAGATGGTAGAGGAAGTGCCTGGTGTATCTTTCCAGCCCACTGAAGCCTGCAGGGCCTTCGTTAACCCAGTGCTCTGGTTTTCATTGCAAGTCCCTTTCTTCCCCTTTTTTTTTCTTTTCCTTTCTTCAAAGAAGAAGAAGGGAGGGGAAAAGAGGAAGAAAAAAAAAAAGAAGAAAAGCCATGGTTTAAACTGGCAATAGCACCGTCCTTTTGGCTTTAAGCTATCCCGCTCTGTGCCAAATACAGTCTCCAGCAGCTCTCCCACAACAAATCAGGCCAGATACACAAAAGCTGCAGAAAAAGAATGGTGAAGAAAGATCCTTGATTCTCCCCATAGCCCCACAGCCTTTTCCTTTTGCTTCTCTCCCCAAGCTTCATTCCCCAGCAGCGACCTCCTTCTGCTTGCCAGTACTGGAAGTGATGCTGGGACCTCCAGTCTGCAGCTTTGCTGACAGCTGCCTTAGAGTGCAGGCATCTGTGCCTTTCTGTATTGAGGGAGCAATGTAAAGGAGAAGTTATATTCTGTTATTCCTGGCACTTGTTTGAGCCCATGCTTGAAAAAATGGCAGAAATTGTTAGTATAGCAAATTCATCACCAGTAGAAATTGTCTATTCCATCAGCTAACCCATACCACTACACTGTGTCACAACTTACAGTTAGTGTTTTCCCAACTAGATATCTGAAAAAAATTGATATTGCCTGTTTATACAGTACATTATTTAAAAAAATGGAATAAAGACTACTAAATTTTTCAAAACCAATTCGCAAACATTAAGTAAGTGGTCCAAATATTAGGCACCAGCTTCAAAGACCATAAGATACTGATTTTTAGAAAGTATAAAGAATGTGTCTTTAGATGGCACTCATCAGCAGAATCATCTTAAATTAATAATCACTTACGAAAACTACGCCTTTGCCTCTGTCCTTGGGGTTGTAGATTCATACAGAGACAATAGGACAGGCATTTGCCTAGGGTCAGAACCAAGTGGTGATAACATCAATGGCATAAACTTCTAGAAAGCTTCAGGGGTGTGATGTGAGCTTAAGAAAAGAGATTTGGAATGATGGGATGCTGTTGTTACACATCAAGAAAAAAATGTGCTGCACAGTTGTAGGGCAGCATAGAAGGAGCACTGGAGAACACACGAATGTGAACAACTAACGTTTAGAAAGGATAAGGGAAAAAACTGCTGGAGAGACTTGGAGAATATGACAGAAGAAACATAAACAGGCAGAGCTGTGCAGAGCTTATGACCTCCTGCTTTAAAAATGACCTCCTGTTCCTCCACTGCTTTAAAAATCTTAGTATAATTTTCTTATTCATTACCCCACATTTGTCTTATTTCAGATGTCCATTTTAATTTTTTCCTTATTAATAAAAACAGTTACTCTTAGCTACCTCTATTATCACTGCTGCCTTGTTAAATATGAATAATTTTGTATTTCTCTGGGGACAATTACTATGTCTTTGCTCTAGACTGTACATACTAAATTCCCTAAGGTCTACATCAGAATTTTTTTTCCCCCAACCCTGATTATTTTAATATTTTTATTACAAATTTTTAAATTACTTTTATCTTTTTTTATGGGTACTCAAGATACATAGTAGGAGTTTTTTTATCTGCTACCATCCCGTGGTACCATACTGGTGCTAAGAATAGAGAGATGAATTCTAACAGAACGGAAGGATGCACTATTTGTTCTATGATCATTCCTTGAGAGTTCCACCTACTAGGAAATGTTAAAGACAGACAATAGGTTTACAGTGATGTTCTAGTTATTGTGGATACTTGATCAAACTCCTTTGGAAAAGGTTCTGGAAATGGAAGAATATAAATTGCTTGAGTTCTGTAGGGCAAGGAGTCAGTTCTTTCTTCATTCTTAGCACATACGAGATAACACATTTTTATGATTAACAATTTATACTACTAACTAAGCAAAAATGTTTGTGGTAAAGGAATAAACAGAAGTCCATAACTAATTGGAAACAGTGAGGTTGTGTAATTTTTCCATTGCCTGCTTTGGAGAATTAGAAGTTCAGTTTCAAATCTCCCACATTCTATGGGGCTTTAAGGGAAATGACAGACATCTTAGATAATAAAGACATCTCACCTTAATAAACAACAATAAGAAAACAATAAAAATAAGATGCTGATCTCTCATTTTTTTTTTTTTGCTGAAGGAGGAATAAGGAAGTTGCCAGCACTACGATGTCTAACTTTACTGAACAATGCATCTGACAGACTCCTTTAGTTTATGTCCTCCCTGAATTCTTACATGAAAGCATGAGCCAAGGTGAAGCCAGAAGATTTCAGAAAAACTCTTTACCATCCTCAAGGAAAGCTCTTGAGCAGTGATCATTGCAACTGTTCTGTGTTGGATGTTTAATAATCAGCAATGGTATTGGAGTGGGAGGTTAAGAATGCTGCATCTAATTGAAAATGTAGGCAGAACTCAGGTAGGCAGAGAATAATAACCTATTACATAGGATAGTGGAAAGGCTAGTTATCTTTCTAATAACCTTATAACAGTAACAACTGCTTCATCCATCAGCATTCCTTTTTGTGAACAGGTAAAAAAGACTCAGTAGAGAAAGAGACTAATCAGATGAGATACGCATATCTCTTAAATACATAACTGATATTATGTAATTGAACATTCTCAATGAATTCAAAAGGATTACTGCATCTTTGAACTGAGGATGTATGTTCATATTTGCTCAACTGGGATGTAAGTATCTAAAAATTATGGCAACAGTTTGAAATAATGCTTTTAGCACATCTTTTCCTTTTAGCTTTTCCTTGCTTGCATCTTGCATGACAGCAGTGTGTGCAATTTGCTGCAGGGATGGACAGGAGATACAGGGAAGTCGTGGGAAAGGTCTAACACATGCACAAATGTACTACTGAATAAACAAGCTCCCTCTGACCTAGATCTTTATGACTGCAAAATCAGACCATATTTACTTGTAACCAAGCTCTTAGAATTTCTTACAAATGCATCTGTGTAAATGTAGCTCCACTGGAATTAGCAATAATGGATGTCTGGTGTCACCCCTGTTCTGGCATTTTATGACTGTGCTGTCAAACCACATTGACAGCCACACAAACACGTGTTGGTTCTTTTCCTGCATTAGAGATTCCACTCCAAATGTAATCTCGATGCTGCAGAAAGAAAAGACTCTGAGTAGATAGTCTAGGAGGAAAATCTATCTATAACTGGTTAAAGGCCTCCAGTGGGTTTACAGATGGAAGGGACATTTTCTGGAAAAACTGTTTCTCTCAGACCTATTGGGCATGCTGCTCTCAGCAATGTAGTTCCAGCTGTGGTGCACTTTGCAAGGTATCCTGACCATATGTAAACCCATGTGTTTCCTGAGACATCTGTTAGGATTTTTTTTTTCTTTAACTTTCTGTTCAATACTTCCAAGCCCAAGGAATCCCTCAATTTTGAACTATTTTTCTGATGTCTGCAATATCATACGTGAAGGCATACCCGTTACTACATCTCCCAGTTTTAAGACGTTTTGGTTCTGTGTAGCTTGTCCTCTACTGACAAAGAGCCTATAGCAATGACAACAACAAACTTTTCAGTTCCCTTTGGGGGAATGAGAGAGCTAAACATGAGAGTGATTGCTCCCACACACATTTTCAGCCACTCGCTGTTGTACTCTGAAGATGCTTAATTCAGAAACCAAGATCAGATTCTTAGAATGATAGGCACTGTTTTGTCTCTATAAGTACAGACTTGGCAAAATGTCACCTTTTTTGAAGTCTGCAAGGTACTGACCGTACTCAGAGCTATTGACTAAAAGAGATTGCTGTGTGCCTCTTTTAGCTCAGGGAATTGCTCAAGGGAGCCAGGGACAACTCTGCTCTCCTGTTCTGTATTCACTTTCCATGTAGTTCTATTCAGTGGAGATGTTACAGAGTGTTTGTTACTGTGTCCTAAGGTCAGAGTAAAGAAGTCCAAATGATGGTGTAGTTCACCTTCTTGCTAATGTTTGCTTTTTCTTAATGGAATACTCTGCAAAGATCAAAAAGATAAAATGATTTCTGTTATTTTTATCAGGCTCTTCTTATGCACTTCAGTGAAACCCATTACACAGTTTTTGCTGTTATGTTAAAGTAAAATAACAATGTTCAAGTAATACCAGATGAAACTGGTTTCAACCACCATTAACTTTGGCTTTTCAGAAAGGGAAAGAAATCCTCTGGAATTTCCAGCCTCGGTTGGAACGTTGGCACAGGAAAGAATTTAGTGAGGCTAGCATGCAAGGAAGTGATGTAACTTTTACCAGATTGTGTGACTATGTGAAAAAAAAAATCAAACATCAGTTGGCCTATTACTCTATTAAACCACCAATTTCCTATGCCAGCAAACTGGAAAATGAACTGCATCTCGTTTGCTGACGTTTGCCATCTGCGTCAGCTGCTTTCTTAAAAGCTAAGTCTCAGGACTCCAACTATGCCGTCACATGTGCTTATATAACTCCAAGAGGAAATACTTATTTAAGTCTCATTTTTGTGTGAACATATACTTCCTTTTCTAGTCACAGAGCAAACAGAAGTGCATGCTCATCTAGAACTGCCTGCTCGTTCCTTAACAGTTTCTTTTTACAAAGTTCCTTTTGCTAGAATAATAAAAACAATTGCTAGAATAATAAAAACAGTGTTAGCAGTAGCAATCTGGAAAGCAGAATTTGTTTTATGAAAATGTCAGACTTTGGTTTTATTTTTAAGAAATTAGAAGTTAAAACCAAATGTCCATCAAGCAGAATTAAAAAATTTGCAATAAATTACTTCGGAGAAGATTTTTTTTTCTTTTGACGTAGCTAGTATTCTGTTGAAATAACTTTAAAACATTGCATTAGATCCTATAACCTGATATTTGAATAACATTTAACCTGGTATTTGAATAACATTTGAATAAACATTTTAGAATATTAAGGACTAAATAAATTAACAAAACAATAGAGAAGTAAAATTACCAGAAAAGGTCAGAATGTGGTGCTGGTTGTTTTCTTAACAAAATGAGAAGCAACTTTCCCTCACTGAAAAAACTGTTAATAAAAATACATTTTTCATAAGTAAAAAAATGAACACTGTCTTTTCTGTTGCAAAATTACTCTGCTGAGTTTTCAGCTAACTTTATCAATCTATTAAACTTTTCTATCTGAAAGTATATGGAAGGAAGGGCGAGCATCGGACAATGTGAATGCAGGGATGAGCATGCATTTGGGTAAAGAGATCGCTGGTGTATAGGAATGCTGTAGGTAGCACAGAAGAGACAGGAAGATCTGATAACATCTCCGTAGAGCTCTGAAATACTTTTGAACCAACAGTAGTAAAAAGGAAAAGAAACAGCCTTAACAGCTCTGCATTTTATGTCTATTCCTGCAGATGGGACCAACGGGTTGGGATGTACCATGGTAAGAGGAAGTGGCAGAAGTTTCTTTGTTGACCCAACTGTAAACTATGGAGAGAGAAATGGTCCGGAATGAAATGTGAAAGAGAATAGTATAGTTTCAGCGATTTGTAGCTATCTACTACAGTTATTCTTATTTTATGAAAAAGACAATGAAAGGAGCAGACATTTATTAAGTAGGTGATAGTTGGTCCAGGTGAGATAAAAAATACTAACTTACTAGGTTATGTATTTAAGGCTTAAAGGCAAATATAAGTTTTATTTCAGATATACAACAGTTTCAGGTTATTTTAAAAAATAAAAGCCAAATAAAGCCAAATTTAAGTTTCCTAATTGCTTTTTTCCTTTATTACTAAAAGACAATATACCTTAATATATATGCGGGTGTGCATTAAATCAGTTTGGCAACAGATGTCTGTGTGGTCAGAGCCTTGTTTTACTAGATGTTTTCAAAACAGGTCCTAATTCTTGTTCAAATCTCAGTGTAAGAAACAGGGAAACTTTTCCAACACCAACCTTAGGTACCCAGCTTGGCCAATGACTTAAATTGAAAATGAGATGGTCACCAAGGGCACAATGCAAAGTACCCAAATTAGTCTTCCACTCTGAATCACCGTATCTCAGAGCCTATGTCTTCCCTTTAGCCCAAATAGGAGCCATAGGAAAACAGCTGAATAATCTAATCAGCCAAGGTTTGTGCTAGTATTTGGGTAGGCTGCTTGCACCCAAAATTACAATGCATAGTGGAGTAGCATTTGGGACAAACTAAATGCACTAAATTATAACACTTGCTGTTCAACAGCTGTTTAGTAGACTTTGTCACATCTTTGGCAGAAGAGCTGAGCTTCTCAACTTCTGCAGAAGTGAAAGGATGAGAGTAGTCCTGAAAGCGCTACCCTTCAGTTGTTTCCAGGGAAGAGAATTTCATGAGAAAATCCTGGTGTTAGGTTTTCTGTCTGTATTCCACGATCCTAAGACAAATTGCAATAACTGTTCAGAATTTTAAATATTTATTTGAATAAAATGGACTCACCAGAACTTTGAGGTTTGCCTGTTACTTACTTAAACATGTCAGCAATACTGCTTGAAAAGTATAAATTCTACAAATTCAGACTTTGAAGCTCTGGAAAACAGCAATGATAATGTCTGTATGAATATTCATAAGTTAAGAGAATAACTAAGAGAGTCTTGTTTTCAGCAATTGTCACAATATCTACTCTTATTTATGGTGTTTCATTTTATTAATGGCATTCACTCCCTTTCCCTCTCCTTTAGACAGTCTCTATGGGGAAATAAAGGACAATGAACTGTGCTTTTGTAATGGTCTTACATCTCTACAGATGTCAGAACAAGAGTATCCAAAATATCTGCCATGCATTACCGACACCCTTAGTAAGTAGTTTGCTTCTTTTCTGAGAAGATATGAATTTAACTCCCTGCTCTATCACACTTTACTTGTGTGATCCTAAGAAATTCCTTTGGCTGTATCTAAGCTGCATAAACTCAGGAGATCCTCCTGGTTCCGTGGCTGGCCACATGAGACAACTCAGTGCTGGGATGAGCTCTGAAGCCCACTTCTCTGTTCTCACTTGCCCCTGACTTCTCAGGGATGAAGGCCAGAGATGTAAGCTGCAAAATAACCATGCAACACTGGATAATATTGGTTGATTAGGAAACCAGAACTAGGTGGCTTGTAGCCTCCCATAACTGCCACACTGGATAGCTGTAACTTTTTTCTTATGGCTAATATGGACTGATATCTTACTTTACCTTAGAGGAAGAAAGCAAATGTAAATATTCTAGGAATAATGAACATTTAACATAGCATAGTAGCAGAGGCCTTGTATCTCCTCTTAGATGCTGATGCATTTTTAATGATCTGGTCTCAAACAGTTTTTATGGACTATGAAGATTTATAGCTATCTTCTCACCCTTAGAGTTCAAGAGTAACTGGCAAGGAAGGGTGTAAATACAACAAATGCCTGTTGAAATGCAGCAGTGCTAGCCAGCTTCAGAAATGATGGTGATTTTGTCAGAGAATTGAGTAGGAGTTTGTCACCTTGCTGTGCCTGTGTGTCATGCCTGTGAGTAGCAGTGGCAGCTCTTCATGACCTCTGGATGTTCTGTATCCCCAGCTGACCTCCTTGCCTGAGTGTCATTTTGCAGGACACGTGTGCAGCCTTCTCCTGGGCCAGGTGATATGCCCCACATGGCCTATCACCAGCACTGCATGCTGCAGCACTGAAGTCACCTGCAATAGATCTTTTCCCTTCCAGCTTACTACTAAAAAATGCTGCTGATGCTGAGGCAAGCCAGTTTGCTCTGTGTGCTGAGTGGAGGGGGTGAGCATCTCCGAGAGAAGGTAATGCTTGAACTCTTTTCAACATGAACTAATCAGTATGAAGATCTGCAGAATAAAAACGTAGGGAGGCAGAAATCCCTGTGTGTAATCATTCTGCTCCAGCTGCATGTGTCCTTCGGTAGGAAGAAGAGCTTCCCGCCCCATCTGAAAGTAATGATGGGTCAGCCCTGGGCAATACTAATATCTGAAAAATTGTCATTCTCAATACCAACTTTCCACATTACAGAATATGTTTGTTTCATTTTCTTGTTAAATTTTGCTCAGAGTTTACACAGAACTCCTCCAGCTGTGCTACATTAAAAAGCATTTACATGTATTAAATCCCTTTTCATTACAAATCAATAGATTTTAAAATGCAGAAGTAGTGAGTTTCCAAGAACACTGCCGATTTGGGTGTCCTGATTCCAGGCAATCCAGTTTGAAGCAATCAAAATTAACTGATTTTCAGGAATTAATGAGTAAGCATTGTCTGACTAAAAAGGATATCTTTTCAAGACGTTGCACATTGGTATCATAAAATCATAGCCTGAGGGTTTAAGTTATCCTGGAAATGGTATAATATCTAAGTAAAAGGCATCATCATTCCTTACAGAGCCAAATATCATTAAATGTGTAGTATCGTGTTTCTTGGCTAGACTAATTCCTCCCACATCATGGAACATTCTCAGCATTCAAATAACATTTCCAATTTAATGATTTTTCTTTATTATACTGAGCAAAATGTCTTTTACATGCGGGTAGTACCTTCCATTCACTTAGTACTTCCCAATGAGCATTGCATGCTTTCTAGGAAACATCCACCCCTACTGTTGCTCATGTATGTGCAGTGTGTATATGTGCAGTCATAGAAAGACAAGGCAAACACACTCACTCTCACATGTGCAGATGTAGGGCACTGAGAATTAAGTGAAGCAACATGAAACCTCCTCTTTACTCCTCTGGCTGAACTACTTGTGCTCGTTTTTAAAAACTAAGGTTGGACACCAGTAGCAAGTATTTTAAAATTCCCTTTCCCCCTATGTTTAGAACCTGCTGTTTTTAAATGTGGCTACTCAGTAGAATGGTATCAGATTATTTAGATCAGGCAAGTAAAAAGTATTTTGGATGTCTGATTCTTGATTCTTTATACACGAGTCCTCTCGAATTCTTAATGCCCTCTTCATTATTCTCATTCCCATTCCTCCTCATAGAAGAAGAAACTCTTGAGCTAGTTGTACTTTGCTCCAACAGAAAAGACAGAAATAATTCTCTGATCTATGTGAGCAGTTCACATTGCTATAATATGAGCTGAAAAGAGCTCTAGGAATGCTCATGTCTTTCTGCTGGCTGTCAGAACACCTCAGCTACAAGCTTTCTTACAGCGGATATATCAAGGTACAAAAGAAGAAAGGAGAAAGCACACTGCTCCCCTCAAGATACTATGTGTCATCAGTAAACACAATTTACCACTGTCAGTATTGTGCAATATATATTCTTTGCGTAGAGATGAGAACCCTTATTTATATTCTTTTCTTCAGGAACATATTCTGATACCTTTTTACTACTTATTGCCTACTGCTTTAAAAAACCTTTTGCCTTATTTTCTACTCCTAGGTAAAATTCCTTCTTCTGCAGTAATATGCGTATGAGTGAGAGAATGCAGTCAACGACTTCACAAGTAGGAGATTTTTATCGCTAGTTTTAATAAATTCATTGTAAATTTATTTAATATGTTGGATCTATGCACAAAAAAAAATACACATGAAAATATGTTGGATCTTATGCATAAAACATAACTAAACAGTCCTAGAATCATATCAGTCTTGATACTAAATGAGTCTTGATACCATGAGTCTTGAGCCAAAGCTCAGTATCAGTCTCATAAAACTTTTTTCCAACTTCACTCACCAAAAACAATCTAGAACTTCTGCCAGGGTTATCTGTTTCCATACACAGCCAATGATGGAATAAGAGCTAACAAATATTAACAGCTATTCCACAGTGATAGGCCAACAAAATTAAATATCTCCAAAGAATTCTGGTAGATTTTTTTTCTATATAAGCCTAAGAAATTACACTGAATCTCATTTATATGTCCCAGGTTTCAGGGGACAATTGATGACAGAAACAGTAGTTACAGGAAGGGCTACCTCAAAGAGCCTGAGTTCCACATCAGTAACGAACTGTTACCGATGGACCAAGAAGATAAGGCTACCTTTACGGAAAAACGGGAAAGAGTCTAAAAACAGATATTCCTTTCAACAATGGGAAAATATCTGGAGAAAAGCCAAAGCCTCATTTATTTGTGTAGCCATTAAGGAAGAACATATTATACTCTAAGCATTTCAAAAAGAAAATGAACAACCAAGAAGCTGTTCAAACAATATTCTATCTTTAAAGGTAGTGCATAGCATTTATGTTAAGGTTTTGTAATGCTTATATGGACGGTTTGCGGATGTTTATAATGAGAAACACAAAAGTGTGTGTTAGCATATGAGAGAGCAAGCACAGCAGGGAATTAGACTTCCTATCACATGATTCAGCAAATAATTGAATGAGAAGACATATCAATTTTCTGGTGCTAAGAGATGTGAGGGAGAAGGCTGCTGGGATTTGCAGCTGGCTCGAGCCAGAGGAATTACTTTGTTTGGTGTAACTTTGTGAGCTTTCGTCAGTTTGTTCCCTGGGGGCAGGAGCTAGAACCTGTTGTGATCTGATAGCCCTTTGCTTCCTGGAAGCAGAAGATAGCCTGCCTGATGACCAATTGCCTCAACACACTGGGCCAGCTGATCCAGCTATGTCCTAAAATCTCCTGGATCAACCAATGCATGGAGTGATAAAAACTTCCATTACAGTCCCTAGGGACAGATGAGGACTACAGGGAATCAGCTTTAATACGGTAAATATCAGCAGAGGGACAGCAATGCAGCTGCACAGCACAAAGAGGGGTGAGAGGGAGGTGAGGACAGGAGTAGCAGATTCCCTGGGTCTTGTGAGGTTTCCAGCATTTGGGCAGCCCAGGGCCAGCCAAAGTTGGCAAATAAAGGCACAGTTATCAATTGGCCCTACGTGTATGTCAGCCAGAGTTTTTATGATACTTTTAGGATGAAATAGGCCAATGTGTAGGCAGAATTGATGGCAACAGCAGGTATTTACTACATCTACTCTACCTCTGCATCTGCTGGAGGAAGTACATATCCCTCACTTCTGTCACATGATAACTTCCTGGACTTCTTTGTTAGGAGAGTTTAAGTAAGTTTTATTTTGCCATAGCAATGAAATTCCAGGAATGCCAAGTCTGTAATATAACAATAATCACCAAGCCAGGAAATCACAGCTTTGTTTAAGTAAGATCTGGTTAGGTCACATCTCTTAAAGGTAAATGAATAGGAAAGATGAAAGTGGATTCAGCAGAGAATGATTATCTTTGACCACATATAATCACTAGATGGCCTTATGCCTTTAAATCTGGGTTAATTATGGTTTTCTCCAACAATATCCAATTACATGACGAATAACCTTGGCGTCTAAGGCAGGAACTTCTGATATGCATCATTTCTTACCTCAAGAAGACTATTTATCTGAGTTATCAGAGCTGGCTGCTGAAAAGTCAGCCTGCTGTTGTTGCATTCTCATTCAGAGCACACTGTCTTCCAAAACATCCAAGCAGACCTGACAGACTGACGGCTGGGAGTACTTTGACATACTCTACCAGAGGGAACTCCTGGGGGGAATAGGCTGACTGCATTAACTGCACTTCTTCCTTTATGGTGTATGATAATATAGCTGGGGAATGCAGGGGCAAGTTCTCCTCTGAGAGACAAAGCAGCAGATACATGTAGGAAGTCTCAGTGCATATTTCTGATTTGCACTGATTTAATTCCAAGTTCTTCTTAATACCATTTGCAAAGTACAAAGGCTGAAATGTCTTGCACTGGGGAAAAAAGTCTTATATACTGGGATCAGTCACTCTCAAGTACAGTGAAACATTATATTTCCGATTAGTCTTAGATCCCATAAGTAATAAAGACTGAAAATTGTTATTATAACAGCAGATGTTATCATTAAAATGTTTGCTGAGAATGGATTAGAAGGTAACATGAATGAAGTTTGTCCAGTAACATTTTGTACTGTGATAGAATGAGAACAGTTTTTATAGAGTGGAAAAACAAGACAGGAATTTCATGAAAGAAATTTTCAGGATATTCTTTAATAGAAAGAGTAATTCACTACATTATTTATTTAGCAATTTAGCTATATAATGTGCAAATTATCATGGGATTTGCATTTAATATATTAAAATATGGTTTAAATTTTGGGTTATTGCATTAAAAGCATCTTCTACTAGAAAGAAAAATTATCTTCCCAGCCTTTTGACCAATGGCTAATAAAGCTTTTGTTAATAATTAAAGACTGTTGATGATCTGAAGCAATCTACAGCTGCTATGCATGCTTACTGCAAATGAGACTTATCTGACTGTCCTTTACTGAATGTAAAGACATGACAGAGGCCATCAAGATATTAAGGACTAGATCCAAAAAATGTTCCTGAAAAGAGATTTAGGAATTCCTGATAGGATTTTGTGCTTAAATCCAAGAGTAAGGCCCTGAAAACTCTCACTTAGCTTTCATTTGACATTGAGAATGCTTCAGCACTGTGCCTGGTATAAATTGTTTGTTTGCTTGCATACTCTTAGTCACAAAATCTGGTAGATGTCTGAAAAATCGGAATGTGAGCAGATCTTAGAAACTTCTGCTGCTCTTGTATTTGCATCCTACTTGCATCAGACAGGAAACATTCATTCATCTGCTGGAGTCTCCTTACATTCAGTCCAGTCTGGATAGTGCACGTCATGTACAAGGTGCAGCTCATCACTGACTCCACTGGTGACCAGGAAAAATATGACCAGGAAAAAAAGAGACGCCTTCTCTTCATAAAAACAAGTGCCTTTCCTTAATAAAATAATAAAACTGTGCATGGAATTTACAAAGCAGTTCGGCATTTTCATGAATTTTCCATGAAATGAGGAGGGGCAGATTCAATTTTATTGTTTGCCTGAGGTAGTGCTCCTCTTCCACAGCTTGTACCTCCCAGCAGAATGCCTTACCTGCAGTGTTTAAGTGAGCTGAGCAGGATATCCCTGTCTGCTCCCTGCTGCTGTTTTTGCTGATGTTGTGGCATTGTGCAAAAATGAATTCATAGTTTGTGGCAAACATGCGTGCAAGAGTGCAATGGCTTTGTAGCATCATGGTTATGATGCAGGGGAGCAGGTATCTTGTACGGGCTTCACAGACTGCTCTTGCATTTTCTTGCACAATGTTATGGGGATGCCTGGTTTGGATACCACAGTGTAGAAATGCTTCTTCAGTAGCATGGGATTTTAATTGAGGCAGATTTTCCTGTAATTTTTAAACTTAATTTATTTTTGTCTTTTAAACAGTCTTAATTCTTTTATTTTTATTTATTTTAAATTTAAACTAGATTTACAGTAGCCCTCTGTGATTTAACAGTTGATCAGGTGCTTGCAAGTGGAATGAAATGCAGGAGTGAGAGTCTTCAAGTGAACAGGGAATGTTTGTCATTAGTTTGTTCATATTCTTTCCTTAATTGGCTGATCAGCTATATCCAGATGCTTTCCAAGCCCTACTGGGACTAGAGTGACTGTTTCAATACCTAATAACTATAGAAGACAGAACCTGCCAATTCCTTATTCCAATGTTTCTACTTTATTTAATAGGTACATATTTGGGTTCACCCTTTGAATTGACATTTGCGCTGCTGGGGACTCAAAGACAAATTTATGTGATATTTCCCCTAGGAGAAATTATGAATATCTTGCCACAAAGTCTTGCATTACACATCAGCCAACTCTTTAGTGTAGCTTTATGAAGGCGGGAGAAAATGGAGCTAAGAACTGTGGTACCGAGACAGATGCAATAATTTCATGGCCTGGCTTTGGCAAAGCTGATGAAAAGCAATCACATTTATTATTATAATTAAAAGGTAACTGGCAAGTGCTTGTGCAGCAGCACTCTTACGGGAATGTGGGAGAAGGTGCTTCGTTGGCCAATCTGAAAAGGTGGGAAGGATGACTAAAGCCCTCCTTCATTCTTGTATTTTACCCAATTAAATCTGATTTAGAATGATGCGTTGCTACATGTTGCACCAACAACTGAAGAGAATAAAAGACCAAGTTGCTTATTTTACAGTTGAAGTAGTCATAGAACCATAGAATCATAGAATCACCAAGGTTGGAAAAGACCTACAAGATCATCCAGTCCAACTGTCCACCTGTTACCAGTGGTTCAAAGTCTAGATGTTCCTTGAACACCTCCACAGTCGGTGACTCTACCACCTCCACAGGCAGTCCATCCCAGTGCCCGACCACTCTTCAGGAAAAGTAGTAATTCCTAACATCCAGTCTGAATCTCCTTAAGTCTTTTTTAAGAGTACCATAGTAGCTTATCTCACAAAATGTATGCCACAGCATCATCATTGAGCACAGGATGTTAAGAGCACAGTTTTATGTATTTTCTAGCAGTCAGCTCCTATGTCAGCAGGACACTCACAAGCCACACAATAGCACAAATCTAGCACTGATGTGGGCACTTCGTACATCAACTCAATCACTATCATTACATCATCCCTGTGCATGTGTTAACCCAACTCCATCTTATTTAATGTCAGGTAAGTTATTGCCACAAAGCTAGGTCACTGCATTTATGTAAATGACTTAATAAGAAAGAAACATGGTAAAAAATTGAATTTATGGTAACAAAATATTTTTATCAAAGATTTTTGAATTCTGCAGGGATTGTTTCTATTTGTTACAGTAAATTAGTGATCATTTTCTCCCAAAACAAAATTGCATTTTCCACCTGGTAAAATGTGACTCAGGGATGCCATAGGAATTCCTCAGGTGAGCTTTAGTGTGTCTATCTCATTATCTTATTTTCCTGTGTGACTGACGTGATTCAGCCAAACTGCTCCTGCTGTGAGGTGGCACTGGGGGCTCCTGTCACGTGCTGGAGTAACTCACATAAAGACAGATGTACACAGACTTTCAGCGACCACATCTGAAAAATGTCCTAGCACTTTTCTGAGTCTAAAACTAGCCAAAGGTTGTCCACTAGAAGTTACTGCATGTAGGTCTCAAATCTTCATTTTTTTTTTACTGAAAAGCAATTACACAATTAAATTTCAAGAAGACAACTTTTGTCATCTATCTCTGAAGACGCACTTCCTCCAACCAGCTTAGACATGTTATCAAGAGCAGGCGAGCTTTTGAGTAGAAGAGAAGCGGGCACAGGGGCAGGAGAAATAATAACAGGAGCTGAATCATCCTCCCTGCCTATGTGGACCTGCCTTGTGTTGCTCTACTGAGGGAGCTGAATGTGCCCATAATATGAGATCTACAGCACATCTCATTACTCTTAAGACAGCTTCAGACAGCACGGATGAAGGTGCAAGCAGTTTTGTAATTCCTACAGATGATCTTTCCATGTTGAGGGAGAAGCTTTCTGGCAGGACAGCATTAGAGGGATTTATGCTGTTCCCTCTTCAGAGTCTGTTTTGCAGAGGGAGAGCTCGAGTCCACACAGCTGCCAACCTAAAACCTTCCTAGATTTACTACTGGAAATTCACTTAAAATTTAACATCAGCAATGCCTTCTCCAACACAGATTAAGAACAAAAAATGTCAAGTAGGAAAGAGAGAATTGTGGTGCTTCTGACTAAAAACAAAATCAAACTCTCCCCCATCCTGTCCTAGGATTTCCAAAAGCTTTCCAGCACACATCTACTGTCAGTTTCCTCTTTGTTTATTCAGTCATCAATTACCAAGAGACTTTTTGTTCTGTCTCAATGAGCTGCACAATTTGAAGCAACTGCTGTATCTAAGATGGTTCTGCTGAAACCAAACACAGATTCCTTCATGACACAGAGAAACTGGATTAGATTAAAATAAAAATATGCAAAAACAACAGATTTTTTTTCTCCAAATTGTTCTGAGGGTTATTATAATGTCATTTTCCCCCATGAAACAAAAAATACAGAGACTTCAAAAGCTCTGAGTATTATTCTCAAACAACGAAAAATAAATGAGATTAGACATCATGATTTATGATGCTTCCATTCCTTGTTCTTAAGAGAAATATGTTAATAATAAAAGTCACATGAACTCAAGATCTTTTGGCTTCTAAAATATTGTGACATGCACTTGCCTAAAAAGGCCCTTAGAACAAATGTACAATGACAGCAATTCCATTTGTGCCTTGGAAGTGGTAGCTCCCTGGACATATTATTGCCTCTGATTAAACCAGTGGATTAATTCCTGTGTTACACTCTCTGCTGATAGAAAGAAATTACAACGGAGCATCTGCCCATTCATCTTCCCTTCTAGCAGAGCTCTGCCAGTAACTGCTATTGATGCCACATCGTATAGTTACTAACCAAGTACTCAAAAAGTTCATAGTACTCCTTAGTTTCTCATCCTCCCAGTCTCTTCCATAGGAGCAGTTGCATGGCAGTTTTCACTGAACATTCACAGAATAGCTGGGTGTAATGGCCAGCCTTGATAAATGCCTGTCCCAACGATCAAATTACCAGCACATTCTGGGACTTGATGAAGTGCCCAGTCAGGTACTTTAACTACAAATAGATCTTCCTACCTCTGTAAAATCACAAACTACAGTTCACAGAGTGAAAATGCAGCAGATTCCTTTAAAGATGATGTTAATGATTTCAAATAGTATCTAATAAGAACAACAAGAAAAAAATACTTACATCTGCAGGACCTATCTTTAGATACCGTTATCCAACTGGCTGAAAGACATCGAAAATAAATATCTCTTCTTCTCTTACTGCAGTAATATAATTCTTGTTATGATAATGCTATACAAATTTGATGTTGTTATATTACCCACTTTATTTTTGCATGGAGAAGTGAATTTTTAGGCAATTTATCCTTGCCCTCCTCTAGGAAATTTCTACTAATAAAGTGTGTGATGCCAGTATTTCTGAGTTTCTTTCATTAGCACTGTCTGTAATAAACTAAAAAGATACTAGAATATTAATTTACATCTTGTATATGTGTGAGAATCTCATCATTTTGTGTCAAAACAAAGATCTGGAATATTATTAATTCATCTGAATTGTTAAATTATTTTTTCTCTGTATTAATCTACAAACTTAATGTGAAATCCTGACCTAGAGTTAAAAGGCCCTTCACCTAAAGTTTCCATAAGGATAGTATTTCACATAATATTAAATCCCATTCTCCATTCTCCATGAACTTGTCCTCATTTCAGATGAGATAAACATCTGATGAGGTTTCAGGCTGCATGTACCAGTTGATGGCACGCATACTGGAAGCGAGCAAACAATATCTGGGAAAACAGTTGTTTACAATCTGCTTAAATTACAATTTAGTTTCTACATTCTCTGAGTTGTCAGTTAAACCTTAACTGAATGGTCTAGGTAGTCCTAGAGGCACCACGTGGGTATGGAAATTAGTGTATTGGACCAGCTGATGGGTTGAAGTCACAACTGGTTTTGTTCTCTGGCAAGGTTTGCAGAAGCAAGCAGCACAAACAAGAAAAGGCCTGTGGAGTCCAACACTTGGTATTGAGGACACAGTGTCTGCACTGTATATGCTCTGGAGGATTTAGTTTGGACTATTTCTAACATACTCCCATGGACTAAATGTCTAGTAGCAGCTAGAATTCACCAGATGCACTTGTAGAGCCACGGCTTGCTCTGATTCATGCAAAATGAAACAAACTTGTGCATTCAGAAACTGCTCCATGATGCAAACCAAAGGCCGCAGTAAATTGGAACACCATCTGAAACACTAAAGTAGACACAATCTCTACAATGAGAGGCTATGAAGTACTATCCTTAAAAATGTTACCATACAATAACATTTGTATTTAAAACAGTATGGAAATTAAAAAACCCATATTTTTCATATTAATGACTGAATTTACTCTCCACATGCAAACATTTCATGATGCTTTTGAATTTTCTGCACATAAGTTACTGTGACCATCAGGCCAGTCTCTGTAAATTTTTTGTTAATCGCACTTTCAATTTATTTTATTTAACTAAAATTGAGAACAATTCAGACATCAGGAGAGATCCTACAGCTATATCACAGGAGAAGGGGAGAAATTAAGACTTCACGAAAGAAATTATGAAAAAAATAATTCAATCAATAATTACAATTTGCTATCTACATTTCTACAAATACACTGAAAACTTAGAAACTACTCTAATAATAAAATTAACTATCTTACAGATGAAGTCGATTAGCCTGATTTTATATAATCTCTCATACTTCATAGGTTGCAGCTTTGAACACTAGAAAAAACAAAGTTTGTACTTCAGGAGTAAGATTAATTTCCCCTAACTTCATGCATTCACAGCTCATCTCCCTTAGCAGTCAAAGGGCATAACCAGGCACTTTCTCAACAGGTTTCATTGAACGAGTTTTAGACATCTGCTTTGCAATGAGCTGAATCTTAAAGCGCTGAGAGTACAGAAAAGTACTTCTTACTAATTCTTCCTGACTACAGAAGGGAAGATTAGATGATGACTGTAGAATTTGTTAATTTTTTTATGGATTTGTCAGATGGCAACTATCAAAACTATCTTCAGTATTTTTTCATGTGTATTGAGAGGAAAGTCCTGTAAGGGAAATACAGTAGGAGCCCTCTCTGAATTCTGCTGCAAGAAAGAGAGTAATCTCTTGACATAGGCATTTGAGAATCAGAATTCCATTTCTTGTTGCTAAATGGAGTTTGCATAATATCCAGAGTCACACTCCACGATTTCATGAGCCCAGAGCCTTAAGTATTTGAATCAGATTGATGCTAGACACTGTGACCCATCCTGGCACACGAAAGTTTTTAAGCCTATGTGTATTTTGGCTTCAGTGAGAACAAAAAAATACATGCTTAAGTAATTTGATGATCAAGGGATAATCTAACAGATCAACTTAATGCTTTGAGAAATGTGACATGTATAAGAAAGAAACAGATGTAGATTAGAAGTTATAATTTTATAAAACAGAAAAAGGAAGCTAAATACATCAAGGAAAGCTAGCTACCTAGCCAGCAAGGTCAAAGAACATCAGGTGTTTGATTCTGTAGTTTTTTCTTTATCATATTAAAGGTGAAAAAAAAAGGCTATAAGTCATATACTTCCAGTTCTCAGCAGGAATGGCGAAATTATTAACATTTCAGAACATCTTTTTTTTTTTTACTTCTAAAAAACCATGAGACATCTTTCGCAATATGGAACAGAGAAAAACAGAGGAAAATGAATTCTTAAGCTGAGAAGTTTACAAACATTTACAGCCAGGAACCGACAGTTAACAAGCACAGGAACTCCATGGCTTTCTCAGACAGAAATCACTCTTACTAAGGGTAGCTACATAGTAATCTGTAGAAAATTGCAGAGACTGTGAAATTACAAGGTATTACCAAGTAATAATTAAAGAAACAAAGATTAATTGCTAGAGATGAGCTCAAACCACAAAATATGAATTTGAACAATTTAAATTAAAGTCTGGAAATTCTAGATCTGGGTATATTATTATACCTCTGCAATCATAAAGGCATGGCTGGTTGCAAAATTGTGGGTAAGTTTGGTCTCAGTAAAATATTTGTTGTTCCTTGTCCCCCTTCCCATTTTGTGGGAGAGCATTATTACAGCAATATTAGTCACAGCACTTTTCTGGACAGCAAGTTCTTTGCGTGAACACATCCCACTCATAAGAGTTTGTACAAAAAAGATGGGAAAATACAAGAATGCAGTCCATGTTTAGGGATGAGATTAGGCACAAGGAAAATCAAACTGTTAGGCAGCAGACTGAATAGGCACTTGAAATCCTTTTTCCAACAGGGGATCAGCAATAACTCATGTGACAAATACCATGAAATATGATATGAGATCATCTTCAGTAAATCAGTCAAGCAACTGTTCCTCCACTTTATCTAAGTAATGCTTAGTTAAAAAGAAAAAAAGGAGGGTCTGGGAAACAAAACTCGGGATTTCTCTTGTGTTACATATATGTGCTTCCCTAGGCAGAATGCAAGTCATAAGCCTGTTGCCTATCCTCCTGGAGCTATATTTATCACTCCTCCCTGAATTGATTCATTAAGTGGAACAGATAGTGCTTAACCCAGCCTGTTCTGCCTTTACCTTGGTGGGCAAGATAGAAAATGGGTGCTGTGGGTTTTAGCCACTTAAAGGTGATGAAAGTCCAGAATTCAAAGTTTGCATTTCATTGCATTGTTAGATAAGCAGGAAGCAGCATGCAACCTCTCTGTCTGCAGAATGCTTTGGATGAAAAAGGATGTATGGCTTGGCGTTATACTGCTCTAAATTTGCTAATGTTTGCTTGAAGTGCAGCTGCTGAACCAGACTCACAAACCCATCCATTTACCAATGTGATAGCTGGTGAGATTCTCAGCCAAGCGATTCTCAGACTTTTTGACAGAAAGAGAAGCTTAAGAGTCAGAGATATGGAGTGATTTTAGTTGGAGGAGAGTGAGGTTTTGTGATCATCTCTTGAACTTTAGCATCTCAACTGAATCCTGTGGTCCCAATGAATGGGTTCTTTAGATACTGTCCCTTCTGCCGATGGCCATAACCATGTGTTTACATCGTATAATCAATGTCAATCCTAATGCACGACCTCCTTATAATCGTTCCCTCCAGGTCTCCTAACTGTGGGGACTCTCGTACCAAGCTCAGATATAGAATAAAACTGTATATAGCTCAAGATAGCATTTAAGTGATAGAAAAAAAATATTAAACATAGGAAAATGTTTCCTATGCCTATACAAAATGCTAGTGCCAGTTTTTGTCTCCTTCAGTACCCTTGTGAAAGCTGTAATACTGTCAGGACAAGTGGTTTCAGCCTGATTTGATTTGCAGGACAGAAAAGGATAAACAGGTGGTCACTGTCACTCAACTACAAGGCTGCATAATTACCTAACATAGTAATTAAATCAAAATTACTGAAATAATAAGTTGGTACTAGAAAACTTTTAAAAACATATATTAAGGACATCAGGATTTTCAGCTTATTTTATCCATAATTTTTTAAAATAGTTTCTTACCCCAATTAATCAAATAGTCATGAAAGCAGAAGATAGGCTTAATATTTATATTCTTTGTGGTTTAGGGGATAAATCTCATGACAACTAAGACAAAGAGTTTCTACTTGTTTAGCATGAAACCACAACACAGTGATGAAGCGACACAATGATGGCATGGGTACACTGTCAACTCCTTGACAAAGGAGTCTTTGTTGCAGCCTCATGCCCACCCGTTTGCCACTTTCTGTCTCCAAGCTACAAACGTAGGCAGCCTGGCATCTCAACTGGGGCCTTGCAGACAAAGCATGGGCTGATGCACGTGGCCTCTGGCCTCCTCTGTACCATTATGGTGAATAAATAACGAGTGCTCCTGAAGAAAGCAGGTGAGATACAGCATGTGCTGCACTTCTGGAATAGACAGTTAACTGGAAGAGAGGGCCTTAAGTGGCATGGGTGAGCATCCAGCCTCCATTTTGATGGTAATAAGGTCAAAGAGGTACCCCTTTCTGAATGTGTTTACAAGCATAACTGCAAGATCATGAGTTGTCTTATTCATAAAGTGTGTTAATACACTGTAGCAATATTTGAAAATCTCTACCTTTTGCCTACTCAGTTGAAGAAGAACTACTGTTCCAGAGAGCTTACCTACATCATACTGTTTTCATCCTAATAAACTGCTGCTAGAGAGACTTTGTCAGTCACTGTATAAAATAGGAGTGAAAAGCTCTTAGCATGGGCTTTTGTGTTTAGACTTGAATTTATCTTCATTAACGAGACATCAAAAATAGACAGTGCTATACCTTGCGTAGCAAGCTGCTTGTGGAATCGAAACCTTTGGAGCAGAGTTCTTCAGCTTCCCTACTCCACTGTAGAGTTCTGAATAATCCCAATAGGCTGCATAGCAACAAGTGTAGATTTCTTGTTAACTGCTGAAGATCGTAGGCCTTTTCCTGGTAACATCTTGCAATTTTAGAAAGATTAATTTATGTGCTTATTCTCAAGTCATTTGCACAGATAGCATACGTAGTCTGCATAAGGTCAAGTGCACGTGTAAGTCTTTAAATGACTGGGTTATAAATAGTTGGTATATTTGGCTATTTAGAACACCATTGCTCATGCATGCCTATCAACTTCAGCAGAAGTTTTGTGTGTACAAGAGATATTGGGTCACATTTCATACCATGTCAGTAAGGGCTGAAGAAGGCTTTCAAAGCTGTAAAATTTTACCACTGCAGAACTATTCCATTAGCTGCCTTGCTTCTCTTCCTCCTTCCTTTTCAGTGCAAACTGACACTAATATTCATTAATATTTATTTTTCCTCACTCATTATATGGTTATTTACCTAATTAAGTTTCTCAAAGCAAATTTAAATAGATCTGATTTTTTTGTTCAGCAAAGGTGAGCTCAGTGGTTATGTAAGCCAGAGGTCAGCCAGCCAGGGCCTTGCCATTACTCCTCAGTCCTGGCTTTCAACACCGTTGTTGTTCCAGTAATCTCTCTCTCTTAAGCTGTAGCTGCCAACTCTCTTCAAATGCATGTCGGTTTTCTGCTATGCGCAAAGTGCCGCCACCACTGAAGCTGGATTCATCAAACTCATCTCATGGCCAAATTCTGATTTCTTCACATACAGCAAGCATTATTTGTTGGAGGTGAGTTAGGCACCTCTCTGTGTTGGAATACAAAAATATTTGTGGTCCCAAAAGAACTACATTATGTTTTAGTAGTCTGGGGAGTATGTAGTGTCAACCCCCTCATTTTTTTTTTTTAGACTGTTTTTTCTTGGATGAATTTTAAATGGCTGTTTGTGAGGAAATTATTCCAAACAAGGATTCAACTTTCAGTTTCCCCAAGGATTAAGGCTACACCAAAAGGGAAACAAAACTCACCCACATTATTCCTGCCTGTATGGAATTTACAATAATGAAAAGAAAGCACCTCAGTGTACGCCATGAGAGGTTGAGAGGTCTGGTAGGCTTATGTTTTCATCTTAATACCTAGGTCCCTAAGGAGAGCAATTTACATTCCCCCTAGAAAAATTACTGCAGACAGGAGAGTTAACTGGTTAAGAGACATGACCTCTTCAAAATATACCCAGTGTTTCAGTAAGGAGTGAAGACCAAATCTGATGGTGAGAGACTGCTCACTAGAGTAACATACTCATTATGCTTTTATCCTCCTTCCTCATCTCTCCATCATCATCAGTAAGGCTGAATGGATTAAAACTCATGAGATGATAAAATTTTTGCATGTGTCGTAAGTGCACCTACCTACTTTCTGTACTGCAAATAGAAGGGTAACTGTATCTACCTGATATAAACTGATATTTACTTATACACTGAAGATTATCTTCTAGTTCACAGACATTTATGCAAAATGGAAATATGAGTAGTAAAAAAAAATACTAGGTCAAGGTATTGCCATGTATCAACAACAAATTGACATGAGTGAGGTGACCACTGTGCTTTAGGAGACCCACATGATCAACATCTTCTTTGCCATAACAGATGGACGGAGAAATAAATCTTTAAGCTTTGCAGGCAAATATAATAGCTGATAACCTTTAGATAATCTTTCCCAAGGATCATTTCTGGGGTACATACTACTTTTCCTAAGTTCTCACACCATACTAAAAGAAGTACAGCATTAGAGAAATAAATGATAGAGTACAATAAGACTATGAGCAAAATACAAAATTACTATGGGCACTGTACGTTTCACCATTCTAAATATTTCAGAACTAGCAATTACCTTCCGAACCTATCCTCGATAGTGACAAGAGAATGTTATTCCTTCCAAGATAAATTCATAAAATTGGGTGCCACGTAGAGGTTACTGAGTTAGCTTTGGATGAGCTAGTTAAGATGCTAGAACTGGTTAAATTGCCTTAACTTTGGATTCTTCCAAGCTAGGATGCAATTTTTCTCAGCAGAGTTAATTAGCTTAGGCATCCAACCAGCAATTTTCACAGCAAACTAACCCAGTGATCTCTGCATGATACAACATTGGATCATGTCTGAGCCCAGAAAATGTTTGTCTACATAATGGAAAAATTAACCACAGGTTGTACCATTGAAAATACCAGTAGGCCCTCCAGGATGAGGAATAGTTCCCTTTCTGCCCACCAGAGAATCATGGAATCATCACAGAATTGAGTTGGAAGGGACCTTTAAAGGTCATCCAGTCAAACTTCCCTGCAATGAACAGGGAGACCTACAGCTAGATCAGGTTGCTCAAAGCCCTGTCCAGCCTGACCTTAAATGTCTCCAAGGATGGGGCATCCACCACCTCTCTGGCCAACCTGTTTCAGTGCCTCACCGCCTTTATTGTAAAGAATTTCTTCTTATATCTGGTTTAAATCTCCCCTCTTTTAGTATGAAATCATTTCTCCTTGGCGTATCACAATGGATCCTGCTAAAGAGTCTGTCCCCTTCTTTCTTATTTCATATTCATAGATAATAACCACATGGAGAGTACCCTACTATCCTACTATTTTCTCACTTTTTTTGCTAGCTACCTTTTTTTTTTTTTAAATCAGGATCATTATAAGTAAAGGGCATGGAGAGCCCAGGGTTCTAACTTCCAGAATGCACCATAATGCCAAACATTTTTTCACATGCAGTTCATCATTATCTGTCAATTTTGTCACAGTTAAATGCCCTCACTAACTTTGATAATAGCTCCAATTTAGGCAGAATAGTGTAGATTTTCTACCTTGCATTAGAAACACCAATGAGCTACTGGTGGCTCCAGATAGACTTGGAGCTTCAAGGAAAATTTCTGACAGCACAGTTGTACTGACAGTGAAGTATTCTTATAAACTGGATTACTATAGTACCTCAGCTTCTTGCTGTACTCATAAATTTCACAGTATCACAGAATTTCCCAAGTTGGAAGGAACCCATTAGAATCATAGAGTCCAAGTCCCAACTCCACACAGGACCACCCAAAATTTCAAACCCTACGTCTGAGAGCATTGTCCAAATGCTTCTCGAACTCTGCCAGGTTTGATGCTGTGACCATTGCCCTGGGGAGCCTATTCCAGTGCCCAACCACCCTTCCACCACTGCAAGATGCACTTTTCTTTCTTTCAAAGGACAATGGAAATACAGAGACATTTAAAGATTTAGCCAATGTTACAAGCAAGAGACCCATGAAATCTGTGATAGATTTAGTATTTGAATACCGGTCTTCAAAAGGCTAAGGTGGGCCACTGACCAACTTCTGCAGTAGTTACAGAAGTTGTATTGCTTTGACTAGTACAACATACAAAGTGTAAATAAACAAATGCAATATAAAATGTAAGATGGAATACATCATATCCTGTAAAAACTGGAGTACACGAAATTACACTGATAATAAGCATATCCTGGGCAGAACAGTAGTAATTATCTACTGTATCCTTAGGAAGCACATTAAAGTAACCATTTAATTTATTTGTTCAAGTAATTTTTCACACATAGATTAGAAGTATCCATCACTCCAGAGCTAAAAGAGGAGATAAAGTGATAAAAATCAACAGATCTTAATCTCAGGTGAAGCAATATCAAGTCAGTCCATCGTAAAGTTACCTGCTTTCACTGTAGCCATTGTAAGCATTTAGGCATTTATCAATTATTTCTTGTTTTGCAGGGGGGAAGACAGGAATAGAATAAGGGTTTCACTGCAAGCCTCTCTTCCTCAGCCTTTAAGTAAAGACAACCTCATCCTCATAATCCATGTCAATCCATAATCTCAAGGAATTTGGAATCAGAGTAGCAACCCTAGGGTTGTTCCAAAAATCTTCAAATTTGAAGCAAACCCAGAGCCAGCAGCATTACCCAGATACAGAAAATTTCTGACAAAATTAGCTAGTATCATTCTAGAATGCTGCTTGATACCATACAGTTGCAACTATGAACTGGTCTTATGGCTCTGTGGCCTGACCAGAACCACATGCATTTCTTGGATAAATCAAGACAGTGAAGTTAGTCTCTAGTAGCTGCCCTCAGAACAAATATGCAATGGAAGTTCTATTTCCCATACCTCTTACAAAGCAAGTTGTGGAGTATACCTTTGCACTTAGAATAACACTGTACATTATTTGAGATACCTTGGGATGAAATATAATATCCAATATTATATAGGATGCTAAGGTCCTTAGCATCTTAGAGACACTAATGCATAATAATAACAGGAGAGATACTTTAAAATATAAGAGATATCACCTCTGGGAAAGTCCCTGGACCAGTCACACCTTTGACATGACCCCTTAGAGTCATTTTTACATTCCTAACAGTTTCTTTATAGCATACAATAAATGTTCTCATTCTTGCATGTGCACATACTAGAGAACATAGATATCATACAATCATAGAATCATAGAATGGCCTGGGTTGAAAAGGACCTCAAGGATCATCGAGTCTCAACCCCCCTGCTGAGTGCAGGGTCGCCAATGACTAGACCAGGCTGCCCAGAGCCATGTCCAGTCTGGCCTTGAACGCCTCCAGGGACGGGGCATCCACAACCTCCCTGGGCAACCTGTTCCAGTGCATCACCACCCTCTGTGTGAATATATATGAATATATATTGTTCGCTGCTCCTGAACAATCATTTGCACTAATAATGATGTCAGACTACAAAATGTGTTTTTATAAAAATGCCAAAACAAATGACAAGAAACTCATGCAGAAGACTTTCATCTTTACATAATACAGCTTCATAATCTCCTCTTTTCTTCTTCATTTTTTCCTTCTAATGGTTAATAACATTTGCATGGATATAACCTCCTTAGAACGAAAGTATTCTGCACTACACAGTAGTTAAGCTGTATATTATAATTGGCATGATAAGGGATCACAAAAGTATCTTTTCTGTCAGCTTGTGCCACTAAGAACCTCTAACCACAGATCATTGTTGTAACAGATCATTATGGTCCGTTGTGTCAGTTCATCTGTTGGGATCTGTGCACTATAAGCATGACAGATTTCCACTACAGCAATTACAGTCTATTGTGACAATAGGATTTAATGAATATAAACAACAAACCACATAATCTGTTATTACAGAACACAGCCATGCACCCAGATGGGAATTACATTCCTAGACATTGCCAGTTGCAGTTTTTTATAATTGTGACTATTTCAGTCATTGTGTTTTCAGATGCAATGCTTTAATTTTCCACATATATTTATCTCAGCCCTGGCAGGTGAGAGGTCTTCAGAATTTAAAGCCTAATCTTGCAAATGTTCCATGATTCATTTTTTTTTTTATTAGTAAAAAATATCATTTCAATTTTTAGACACTTACTGTTGATTTTTGCCGCGATACTAATGGCTAGCATTGTAGATGAAACAAGCAAATACAATAAAATTGGTCATGGAACTTAATGAAGCATAGCAGAACATTCCTGTATTGTTTCCAAAGAACAGACACTTCTGCTCAATATTATTTTCTTTTTCTTCAAATGATGGGCAAAGTGCTACACCAGTGCAAATCTGTAAAATCACAATGGTGGGAATTTTGCTGATTGATGCAGCTGACCTAGGGGCTTTGGATAGATATTTGTGAAATTAATACTCTTTTTCAAAGTGCATAAATGGTCCTTCATATTAAAGCTATACTTTCTACAGAAGTTCACATTTTCCCCAGGGTGATTTCAAAAATCTGGCTCGATTACAGGGATTTTGAGCTTTTTAATGTGAGTTCTGGACTTGAGTAGATCAAAGGTTACAATTAAAGTGTTGGTACAACTGTATTTTAATCTCCATAGGTGGGCACTACTGGAATACATGTACTTTAAGTAATGGAAAATTCACAGTAAAGAATAAATTAATGAGGACCACATATGGATGAGCTGCACAAATGCCACTGTGAATCACCTTATCATGTACCCTTGAGAAGAAATCTCCAATTAAACTTACTTCCACAGAATTCTTAGTATCAAAAGGGGGAAAGACTCTTACCTAGCATGCGAACACATTTGGCGTTCTGGTCAGGACTATCAAATGAGATTTCTCCGCACCTCTGGAAAAAAAATCAACCAAAAATTAGTTAATATGTATTTATATTTAATTAAATCCTTTGTGTCAGTATCCCTGTCCTCATTCTCTGACATGGGACCTCTGATTCCCTTGTCTTATGTTTATGTTTGGCACCAGAAATGCTCAGATGAGTGTTGATAAAATGTCAAAATTGGAAGAATTTCAAGTAGCCAAAGTCTGAGGAAAAAGAGATGTTATAAGGATAGGTCAACAATGTATTCCAGGGCATTCACCATGCCCTATTTATTACCATATCTACAGCTTAAACAACTACCTCGTCCATGTTGCTATTTGTTGTTATTGGACCCAAGAACACAGGAAGCCTCATTTACTGCCTCATTTATGAGGGCTGATGATCTGCCCCTATATAAATCCAATGAAGGAACATCAATAGACTTAAGATTCGGATACATAATGTTTGGTTATTTTCAAGGATGAGGCATCATTTCTGAGTCGTTTATGCAGGCATACATGTCAGTTTAGCTGCCAGCAGGAACATAATTGGCATGGCTCATGAGTCTGATCCAGCTCTGATTAAAGTCAGTGTAGAGATCCCACTCACTACAGGAGTGGTTGCCTCAGGCACTACAGAAAAGATTCATTTTTTAATTGCTACGCTCAAAGCCCTTAATAGGCTTAAGGTTAGCCTCATATTCAATAGGTAAAAATGGTCCATGCTTCATAATCTATTTTTTTTTTTGCTTTTGTCTATGATCAAGTGGGAATAAAAGCACCATCATGCAAGGCTGGGAAAATCACTGAGAACTACTCATTTCTCTTCCTCCTTCTTTCTCTCTTAAAATTCTTATGTAGTTTCTCTTTTTCTTCACCTACATCTTTCTCTTTTATGTAAAAAAAAAAAAAAAAAAGGTTACTCCTGTCTTTTTCTCTTCAAAGAAAAAGTGAAACTTATAGCAAACATTTAAAAGCTGCAAAGAATCAGGTAAGTAAAAACCTTAGAGCTTCAAAGAAAATGAAACACTGCAACAGTTTTATAAATGAATAACACATTTGGAACTCACTATTTTTAAAATCACCTTTACCTCCTTCATACTGAAATGAATACAAACATACAAACAAACATACAAACAAACAAAAGCCCATCTCCCACACACAGTCTCTTCATGTATCAGTACATCTAAAAAGAGCAAACAGATGCCTGTTTTAACCTTCCCAGGTGGAAGCACATACTGCTGAAAGACTGCAAAAAGAGAAACAGCATCCAGTATTTCAAAGTTAATTTTACAAATGCTCTTATATCAGTTCCCTCTCAGGAAAAAAATTAATTTGCTTTTTATTCTTCAAGGAGGAATATTAAATCATGGGCTTCTTTTTACTCAAATCTCCCACTTTCTTCTTCACAGCCATCAGTGTAATTAGACAAACACAGATTTAAGAAAGCGCTTCAAAAGTCACTGCCCCACTCAGCCCTAAATTTAAGCTGCTCTTTGAAAACTCGGGGTTAGTTTTGATTTAGTTCCTCAGACATATTGTATGTTTCAGATGTATTCACATAAACATCACATTTCAGTCTGGCAAATGGTTTCTTACAATACCTAACAATACTTATTAGTCTTAGTATTATGAAACTGGGAAAGCAGCTAATGTTCTACAGAATCCACTAACATCCCACAGGATCCATTACTGAAAATTCTGCAAGATTCAGATGACTATATACAAGTTAATAGGCTTGTCTGGATTTCCCTAAAATATCTGCAATCCACAGAACTAGCTGAAGAACAGCCACCCTAGGGCATTTTTCACTCTCACAGCAGCTCTATCTAGAGCATATTCTCAGCTACAAAACACTACTTTTCAACATAGATACCACCATTAACTATGTATTTTCACCAGTGATGAACAAAAGCCTGCATGCTGCAGTCGAAAAAATCTGCACCAGCGAAGGTGACTGCTGTCACCACCGCTGAGATGCACTACCCACCACCTCCCTGTGCTCACATCCACTGTTTGGTCTCCATCAATACTCAGGATGCATCAAAAAATGTCAGCGGATGCCATGGTTTCTACGTGCAGGAATTCAATGACACACCTTTGCTTCATACACACTTCCATATCAGACGCCATTCTGTCAGACCACCCCTCTGCTGCCATCTGTCACACAGCAACAACATGTAATGGAATATTGGTGGAAAGGTCCAATCTCTACTGCCATACCACCACCATCCACCTCTGATGTCGTGGGCCAACATAATCACATTGGAGGCACTACTTTCAGATCGACCCTCTTATTTCTGATGTCAGTGATTGCTCAAAAGTACATAAATGGGATGAAAAATAAGCTATTAATAAACTACTCAGGAGATATGAAAAATATTTGGTTGGATTCTGGATGTGTCAAGTGGCACAGAATTCCAGTAGAGGTTCATTTTTGTCTTTCAAATAATAGAGTTGTTGGGACATTTTTCTTTTTAGCAAAAGTTTTGCATAAACAAGAGGTAAGGAATGACTTCAGGATTTAATTTTCAGGATTAAAATGAGACTGTGTCACTGTTACTATGAATTCCTGCCACGGCTGGTTAAGCTTCTTCCTGGCCAAGGTCACTTCCCTTTTTAGGTTGGGTTTGTTCCACCTGCTTGAGTGTCAGGGGTAGTACTGAGAGATGATGAGGCCAAGAGTTTCTCAGCTCCCTATCCGTTTCCAAACTGGGACCAAAGCAGCTATTCATTCTCTCCTGTAGGTTTCTGAATTGCCTACAGAGTTGGCAGTGGATCCACTAGAGGGTAGGAGCAGGAATTTGACATTAGATACCGATTATTCTGCTTTGGATTTTCAACCAGTCATAAAGTAAAGGAAGAATAACTCTGGATGTATCTGCTGTACATGGCAGACTTACTGCACATATGTAGATCATCATGTATATCTGTTAGGGGAAGCAGAGAGAAACATGACATCTCCTCTAAAGATTGGCTAGTTTTCTGTACGTAGTTTGGAGAGGCAAGAGTATCAATGGTGAGCTGCAAACACCCAGTATTTTATCTGCTTAGGAAGAGTGATAAACTCAAACAGGAGAGTAGCCTCTGAAGTTCATTTATTGAAATCTCTGATGGGGATGGATCCATAGTCCTGACCATATTTGAACCTTGCTTATGTTGTAAGATTTCACTCTCTAAAATAGGATAAATAATATCCTTGCATCTAAACGCTCCCAAAGTTTGGGATATTTTAAACCTCAGTTCAGGCTTCATTGTTGTGACTGGCCCAGCTATACGCAGCCCTGGATGTTGGACTGCTGAATTTACACGAGCATCCCTGCTGTAAATAATTCCACCAGTTTTTACTTCCTCTGAAGTGCAATTACACATATTCTTGTGAGAGAAGAGTTAGTGTTGAAAATTAAAACACCATGGTTTTCAAGTAGCCAAACTTAAAGAAATGAGTAAAAAAAAGTAAAATTAACCCCTTCAAATCTTTGTTATATCTCTATATCTCTTGAGTCACTGAATTCTGGACTAGATGGTGTTTTTTTTTTTTCCCCTTTCCCTATTTCCACACCAGACTGCAGCCTCCCATTCTCTATACTCGTGAGAAAGTATTTATGTTTAGATAATAAAATAGATGAATAAACTACCTACTCCTGAGATTAGACACATACCATGATGCTGAGTCTGTTACATGAGCAGAAAAGTAAATGGGAGAAAGAGACAGAATCATGGGGCAGCTAAATGTGGAGCTTAAAAATGAGAGAAAAATGAAACAGTTGCAGTTAAAGAATAAAGGGCATGAAATCCAGAAGAAAGGTGATCTCAGATTCTTTGCTGAGACAAATAAATTGGAAGGTTAAAGGCAGCTTGGTTGGCCATGATGGCTCAATATTGCACAGTTTCTCCACTGGAGGAGAAAGCTGTGCGGCAAGGCGACTTATTTGCAGGATACTATATAGAGCACAAAGAAATACAGGCAGTCTCCTGCAGGATCTTGTATTAAAAGACACAAGGGGCAGAAAAGAAGTTCATACTGAGAGCGGACGGAAAATCTACTGTATTCAGCTGCACTAATGTAGTGATGTATCTTGTATTAGTTCTACAGTACTATGTGATCGTAGGTTGAATTTTCATATCCAGCATGTCTGGGGCCACACCACCTGCATTTGACTACTTGAGATATGTAGAAACAGCAAATAAACCCAGAAAGAATATAGCCTTAGTTTGTTATGTTGTGGAGAAAACTTTATTTAGCAAAAACATGTTTTTGAAGTCATGAATATAAGTTCTTTGTCTATCTGCATGGTAAATTAAAGCATTACACATTCTAAGATGAGAGATGTGAATCAAGAAATTGAAATAAATAGGCTCACCCATGACAAAATGCAGCATGTAACGATCTGAAATATTTTTCATTAGAATTGCAATAATTGGCACGTTAATTTTCTACTTATTAAGTGCATGTAGTTAACATTAATTATTTTTGTAATTTTAGAGTTTATAGTGTTTCAAAAATTTAATAATAAGACTTTTTTTTGGCATGAAGTTTGAATGTGAACAGTTGTGACCTTTTTAAGCCACAGACAACCAAGTTTTGAAAAGCCAGCTTTGTTAGTTAAAAGGTTATCCAAGTAGTAATAATGTTTATAGGCTTCTTTATTCCATTCTGTTCTTCATGTCTCAAGTATAGTGTTCAACACGTCTCTCTTCCCATATAGTAATAAAAAAATGAAGCACTTAATATACATCATCACCTAAACGTGACAGTAATCAGGGGTAACCTTTTTGCAAGAAGTGACAGGAATTCTTGTATCTGCAAATAGCAGAGATGTATTAATTGGACATTGATTTCAAGCTCAATACTTTTCAAGAATCTGTTTGATTTCCTTTTTTTAATTTATTTTTTAAAGCAACCTTAAAGTTGCTTAACCTTAAGTTAACGTGGTTTGTTCTTACCAACAGTAGAAGTAATAGTCTACATAACAACGCTGTTTGGTAAGATAACTTTTTCTTAAACAGGGCAAACAGCTTCTGTGTTTCTATGAAAAACTGGATGATCTCAGAGGCAAGAAATAAGGCTACTTTTATACACATCTGTTTTCTATTGCATTCCTTTGCCCTACACCTGTAAAAAGTACTTGAATAAAGTTCTCTAGCATGCAAAAGAATCATTCGTATTACCCAATAATTTAGAGAGGGAACAGCAACAGTGCTTCATAAGTCTTTGTAATCTTTTATAATAACAACTGGCTGCTGAAAATTAAGGGCAATATGTCATCAGGAGTCAGGCCTCATGCTCTTCAGCTTCAGGCTGCCTGGGAAATTTAAGGTGGATTCATTTTGAGTGCTGATGCACTGTAGGAATTGAAGGAACTCCAGCATCTTATTAAAGTTGCAGTATTTTCAGTTCAGTGTCCCCTCTCTGACAGGGGCAAGAGAAAGCACAGGATATACCAGAGCAGGCTGACATCAGTCCTGCCTGTAGCCTTGTCACAGTCACCTCTCCACACACTGAAGCCTTGTGATAATATCTGGTTGAGATTAAACCAGTGTTTAAGTAAAACAAGGAAATTCCTTACCACTACTCTGCATGTTCCTGACACATACTTGAATACTTCTGAATTTTGCTGTATCCTTAAACATTGCCTTGGCTTAGGCCAAAAAGGTAACGAAGTTGTGGTTTTTACTTGTTTAGGGACAAAAGATACTTTTCTATACATCATACCTTATTTTTAATTTAACAGGCCCACATTTTATCAATTTTCTCTGGAGTGAATGATTGCACAAAATTCACCCTGTTCATATGATCTTGAGTTTCCATCTCTGAATTTTTCAAGTAAAATATGTGTGTAATGAATACAACTTGAGAATTGCATGAATAAACATTCATACTGGCTGTAAATAACACTAGAAAGTTTTAGCCAATTGTCCAAGATTGATAAAAACAACTGTAACTATTTACATATTACCTCTTTGGGGCTTATTAACAGTTCCCATAATTGTTACAGATCAAATTTGGTATTTACCTGGAAATGTAGACCTGAATTTAATAAGTTTGGTGTTACACTAAATTAGACTGTGAAAAGAACATTTATGAATGGATGCATGTGCCCATCCATTTATAAATGTGGTGTAATCACAGCATACTGACAATTGACTTTCAAATTGTATCAGCAACCAGAATACCACATTTGCTGCTCTACGGATTCAATGTATTGCCATATTACTCTTATTAATATACCATATTTCATGGGTAAGGTTCCAGCTCCTCTATTTTGTATTAGAATTGAGGCACAGTTAATCTGAAAATTCAGGATCTTTAAACATGTGGATGAATTTCTACAGAGTAAAATGACCATGCCTAAGCAAACTTGTTTTGAGAGTTCTTCCCTTTCCAAGCTTTCCCAGCCAAAGAGGTTTCAGTCACTTTCCTCCAGGAAGTAAAACAGATTGCTTAAATAACCTTTCAACACCTTCAGTGTCAATCTCCAGCAGCACCTTGTTAAGTTATTTTGTTCTGGAGTTTGCCAAGATGTAGACCCTCAACTAGTGCAAATAGGACAGAGCAAAATAAGTAATTACAATTAAATTGAGCAGTAATTCCCAACCACCCATTGCTGCCAATAGTCAGCAACTTGTCTGTGGGCTAAATAGCCTGAGGTGAACCTTTAGGCAGTTTATTTTCTCACAAACCTGTGATTTACTATGGTTAGGAGCGGTTTGAAATGGATTAATGTTGCTGGAAAACAGGTCTAGCAGTTTAACTGCTTTGTTTTCTTCTTTGGTTCAGGAAAGAAATGTTTAACAGCGTGTGACTTCATTAGGGAGGCGCCAGTAGCCCTGACCCTCCTGAGAATCTGCCAGTGTTTCAGTATGCCATTCATGTTTCTAAATACTTATAACATGGGCACTGTGAGTCAAATCCAGAATTATTAAGAAATAACAATGCTGGGTTTTAATGAGGAGTAAGACACAGCTGAGTGTGCATTAGCAAGCAAGGCAGAACTTGTAGGCCTGTTCGAGGGGGTGTGCCATCATCCAAGAAACATTAGAGAGCAGACTAATTTTTTGCCCTCGTGAGATGATTTTGTATTATTGTTCATGTTCAAGTTTACATTTTAAAGAATGTAGAACATCTGTAGATTACATAATGGACCCTCTCACCACAAAAGCCATTCTAAGTGGGTGGGAAGATGGGGTGGAAAATACCAATACTAGGGAAAAGGCAAGTTCGTTGTCTCTATTGTTGCTCTGATGTGAAACATCAAAGTTCTCTGTTCCTAAGTATTTTCTGGACCACATAATTACCTTTCCTCCTCCTATGAGTTGCAGAGCCAGGCTGTTCTCCTAGCTGTTTTCTATAGTCACAGCCACTTCAGCTTTCACTTTCTCCTGAACTAAATAATGGGAAGAAAATACAGAATTAATTTCTCCAATTCAACCACATGTATTTCTCATTTTTTTTTCCCCACTGATCTACTGGATGAAAGGAAGGGTCAAAGCCCTAGAGATACTGACTGACAAACCTCTCTTTTCAAGAAGTAAATCAAATGTTTGTGAGAGAATGAACAGCACAAATTTTCTCCTCAGGTTGTTCACAGCAACATGGAATAAACTGTGGCATCAGCATATTTGCGTATGCCCACTGCACACTATACGCTTTGCATACAAAAGCACAGCCTCAGAACTGGCAAGCCAACATGGGTATCATGTTCCTTCTGCCTAACACCTAAATAAGACTATCTTCCCGAATGCTTGTGAATGGTGCCGTGCTTCTCACGAACTGTGCTGTTTTGGTTCCCCAGAACATCGGCATACATTGTGGCAGCCCTGTTTCACTTGAACTTCACTTGAACTTGATTTTGAAAGGAACGAGAGATACTAAGAACAACCCATACCAAAAGCATACTGTCAACCAAGCAACGTGTCTGTGAGTTTGTGGCTTTAACCCACTTTCTGGCATAGACACAGACTTAGGTAACAGAACCCCAGAAGTCATGAAAAAAGCCTCAAAACATCTGCTTGGAAAGACAAGTGGAAGTCTAGCTGGAAGAGTGAAAAGAGAGTATCTGAAGACTGGTAGCAGGAAAGTATTTCTCCCAGCGCCTCACTTGTGTACTGCACACTGCTTTGGCCCTAAGTAGTGTAGTCCCATAGGTATCTACGCAAAATTTGTTGTCCCATTGTAAGAGAACTTCAGGCTTTCTTTTCTCTTTCTTTTTCTCCTTACTCTTTCCCTAAGATAACTTAGTTTGAATCCTGCCATTTGCAAAGGACTCTGCAAGTAGAACTTGCTGTAACACCAGTTCATCACATGATGCAGTCATGATTGGATTGAGAGCAGCCTTGCAGAGAAGGACTTGGGGGTCCTGTCGAATGAAAAGCTGGACACAAGAAGGCAGTGTGTGTTTTGCAGCCCAGAAGGGAAAGAGTACCCTGAGCATCATCAAAAGAGGGGTGGCCAGCAAGGAGAGGGAGGTGATTGTCCTCTTCTGCTCTGCCTTAATGAGGCCCATCTGGAGTACTGCGTGCAGGCCTGGGGCCCCAGGACAAGAAAAATGCAGAGCTCTTGGAGAAAGTCCAGAGGAGGCCACAAAGATGATCACAGGGCTGGACAGGCTCAAACAGAAGGGAAAGCTCTAGGAAGACCTTACAGTGGCCTTCCAGTAATTAAAAGGAAAGTAATTTTTAGAAAGGTGGAGAAGGTCTCTCTATCAGGGAGTAGGGGTAATGGTTTTAAAGTAAAAAGAGAGTAGGTTCAGGCTAGATATTAGGAAGAAGTTCCCTAATATTTGCATGGTGAGGCACTGGAGCAGGTTGCCTAGAGAAGATGTGAATGCCCCGTCCATGGAGGTATTCAAGGCCAGGCTGGATGGTGCTTAAAGCAACCTGATCTAGTAGAAGGTTTCCCCCTCCATAGCAAGCAAGTCAGAACTAAGCAATATTTAAGGTCCTCTTCAACCCAAACCATTCTATAATTCTGTGATGCTATGATGCCCAAAGGAAACCCAGGCCCTACTGCTGTGCCAAGTGTACATGATCAAAGAATGGCCCCAGGATTTTTTTTATTAGTTATATACTTGATTTCAGAGTGTCACAGCATGAAGTCCTCACTTCAGACAGAATCTCCTGTATCTCCTGAATTTATCATCAACCATTTTCACCTGTACTCCCAAATCTGCTTTTAGGCGTCCTTCACAAACATTTTGAGCTCTTCTACCTCATACTTGTTTTTAAACTCTTGCCACTACAAGCAGTGAAAACTTTCTTATAGAACTGCAACTTAACCACTTTCAATTGTTCTGTACCAATGCCTTAATTCAAAATTTTGAGGGCATCTGTGCAACACCTGAGCAAACATGTACTGTAAAAATGGGCTTCTGTAGTGGTATTAGCCTGTCAATACATGCTTCCATAGTGACAACTATCAATCAGAAGTATTCAAAAAAACTAAGTAACCTGAGCGCTGCAAAAATGACTTCTGGAACTTCTAGTACACTCAGCATGCATCTGTGCTGAACACATGGAGCAAAAAAACAGGAAGTGCTGTTTTGGCAGGAAAAAAATGTATTTCAAAATGTTGTATTAGACATTAGAGAAGAGCAATTTCTGCATAAAGTTTCATTGATAGAAACATATATTTTCATCAACTTCCAAAATACAGCTAGTGACATACCTGGAGCCATACGAATGCCATTAGCAGTATCTATGCATTTCCACTGATCCAATAAGCAGCAGCATGTAAATTAATGGCTTTTGGACATAAACAGACAGTCCCTAAGATTGCACTCTTTCAGAGCAATGCTAAAAAAGACAATTTTTATCCATGGAAATAATTTGCAGAACTGTAGAGTCTTTGTTCTTCTTTTTTTTTTTCCTTTTTTTTTTTTTTTAATCTTCTCTTTAACATGTGGAAACATCAGTTCAAAACAAGTGTATTTTTTGCTATCAAAAAATTCTGGTTATAATATCTTTCAGACAAGACTACAGCTGTATCTATCCTTAAGTGGGAAGCAATGAAATGCAAGATAAGTATATGGCAGTATGGTGTCATCTTTTTTTTTTTCCTTTTTTTTTTTTTTTTAATCTTCTCTTTAACATGTGGAAACATCAGTTCAAAACAAGTGTATTTTTTGCTATCAAAAAATTCTGGTTATAATATCTTTCAGACAAGACTACAGCTGTATCTATCCTTGAGATAGTAAAAGAAAATGACAAAGCTCCTGAAAGCAAGAAGCTTCTTTTACTTCTGGTAAATTCATCATTTCAAGCCTATGATGTGATATGCACCTTGATTCCACATACAAAAATTGTAAAGGTATTTCATTCTAAAGAGACTTGTTTTAGACTGCAGAAACAACAAAAAACAAACAAACAACTCCAATGTACGAAAACGTCCCCTAGGTCTGCTCTGATATGCTCCTCAGCGTACTGGAGGGCAAAATGTATCTTGTGTCCCCTACTGCAAACACCTCACCTGCCACACTTTTTCTTAAGTTTTCATCACTAAACAGTATGAAAACATTTTTAGTTGATTAGGAAGAACTGCATTTTGCAAAAGAAAAAAGATCATGTCTCACACTTTGAATAATACAATATACAATAGAGAACACTATATAAGAAAGGCAATAATTAATGAAAAACAGAGTACAAGTTAATTTCATAGAATGCCTCTTTGTAATAGTAACAAGAAAGGGGAAATAGTTACCCTTCTTTCATCCATTGCTAAGAGACAACACCCGTTACTTACGGAAGCTAAAGGAGTGTTAGCCAAGGGTTTGACTGAATGTAGTTCCTTCCCTTCACGTGGATTTACCTTCTCAAGATAAATCTCTACGAAGAAATAAGTTATTCTGTTGTATGTAGCAAACATTATATATTTTGCAGAAGTGGGATGGCTGTGTCTCCCATTACTCCTTATTCAAGTAGATCCTGCTTTTCTAGGGGGAAATTGAGAACAGTACTCCATCTACAGAGAAAAAAAATGTTAGCCTGATAATTTCTTGTTGTCATGGGAATAATCTTATGCTTTGGCTTGATTTTGCTCATATTGTTCACTTTTAGCAGCCAGTGCTGACACGGTGAACAATACTGCTGCAGCTTCTATCATAACATCCCCCGTCCGTACAACACCAGGCAATGTGTTTGATTTTTAGTGTTGACCAATTTGGTTCTGACTAACAACCATGGTATCATTTCTATTTGGTGTCTTTTACCAACCTTATCACCATATGTCTGAATTTGTTGCTGTAGGCGTAATAAGTAATGTGACTAATGTCTGCCATATTTAATTTGTTCTTTATCTGGTCCCACCCAGGAGAAAATTCAGAGTGCAATGTAGTTTTCTTGTCAAATGATTTTATTTTTGGATGTGTTTGTTTTTGTCTTTCACTATTTAAGCGTGACTGTTATTACGTATTTATGTTAAAAGAAGGTGGGCTTGAATAGCAACTCCTTTGAGCTTTTTTTTTTTTCCCAAATTTTTCTGAATTACCAATTTTTACATGATAGTCTTCAAGGAAAAAAAAAATTCCCCCTCATGTATTTTCAGACAACTGCTAAGATACTGATTGTCTTGCACAGTTATTTGTCTAATTTAAGTCTCTGTTTTGGTAGAATGTGCATTCTATATGACTCCTAAATAATATCTGCATCGTATTTAAAACTATGGTAGACTTCTTTCAAGTCTTACGTGAGACGTCTTACGTGACCTATGATTTTTAACTCTGTAAAAGAAGAGATTGATTCATCCCACCTCATGCCTAGGTGCCTCACTTTTAATCAGTTAAAGTTAGAAGGATGTAGTTGATTTTGTGGGCCTTAACATTTGGTACATTTAGACACTAAAATTGGTGTTAATCCTGAATGTTAGAGGCTGGATTTGCACAACACATGAAATGTTCTCCCAGCTGCTACAAGACAGCAGCAGGACTGGCAGATAAGAAGGAAAGATGCAGGGAACTTTGAATGCTCTCGCCATGGGATATCCAAAAGGTTGGGGCTTATCACAGTGCATGAGGCCAGTATGGCTTTTTTAACAGCTCTAGATTTATAGAATTTTTGTGAAGGAATGAAAAATACGTTTTTAATACAGCTTTGGTCATAGCTATTAAGACCATTTAACCACTCATGAAGAGTACAGTGTAAATTGTACAGCACAGCTCTTAAGCTCACAAACAACACAAGTAAAATAGGCCAGATTCTTCACCATAAACAGAATACCTTTTTTCCTGAAATTAAACCCTGTTATTTCCTCACAGCCTTAAATAAATGATAAAGCAATAGGGAAAATAACGCTTCCACTTTTCATGCTTTACTTTGTTAGGCACTTTTATATATAACTTACAATGCTTATAATGAAGTACAAAATGACAGTTATAATCTGTAGGGGGTAAAAGCTGCTGAGTGAGCTCTACTTTGTGGAGAGCAGCGGTACCTTTAAAAACTGTGAAATGCAGTGATCAGAGAAAGGAGCAGAAGCACTTTCCACATCAGAATCTGAATGCACTGCTCAGTGAGTGTTCTCTTTTAAAAACACCAATACATTATTACTATGTCTGTAATATTTACATAAGACATTTGTCATTCTTCACAAATGAGTCAGGTTTCCCATACACTGCAATATAACTGAGCCATGCTAATCTGATAAAACTGCATATATTGCAAATGGTACAATCATCTCATTTTAGGAAGAAAGAGCATGCACAACGAAATTTTTACAGTAGAAATTAGAAACTTTGTTTAAATGACTTTCCTAGCAATTTCAAAAGCTCCTTTTGAAAGAGAATCTGCATAATACATAAATAATGAGGTTGTATCTAATTATCTTGGCTGACTTTATTTTACTAAAATGTACTATTCATTTTATACCACACAATGCTAATTAGTAGCCTAGGTGAAAACAATATTCTGTGCAAACAAGGTTTTCAGTAGAAATGTGCAGGGTTCCAATTAAAAAGCATTTCGAAGTACCTCCTGTTTATATCAAAGCACAGGAAATTTGCATTTGGATCTAAACTCCTGTGGTTCAAACACATTTGTACTGTGCATGCAGATGTATTTCTATTACTTCAATGCTGGTCATAGATTGCTAACCTGCTGACTGAAGAGACTGCAAAACATCATAGAATCACCAAGGCTGGAAAACACCTCTAAGACCATCCAGTCCAAGTGTCCACATATCCTCAGTATCTTATGCTGAGGCAGATACAAACAATGAGTTTTAACAGTTTTCTGCAAATGGCAAATAATTTTTTTGTGTCTGTCTGTGAATTTTATTTTTTCCTTCATTTTTAATGTTAATTAATTTTTACTTCATTAATTAGCAATCCCTGTGAGGCAGGCTAAGTTTTACAGTTAGATACTCTGCAGATGGGAAATGGAAGAAAGGACTGATTACACAAACTTGTTAAAGGTCACCAACTCACTTGAAGAGATTAACATTCCAGTTGCCTCTAATTCTGTATACTACTCTTTACATTATGACTACATTTATCTTGTTGAGTAATGGATGAGTAAATACAGGAACTAATTATGCCATGCAATCTGATGAGCACTCTCACCTGAATCAACTTAGTGTTGAATAATCAGCTTTGAAGGGAGATATTCTGAAAACATTTCACATTAGATCAGAAAGACTATAAAGATTTTATTTCTAAAAGATGACTTAACACTGCAATTACTAAATCAGCTCTGTGCTTGTTGACCATCTAGTTTTCTCTTTTGAACCTGTGTGTAAGGCAGTTCAACACACACATGCGACGTATTGATGAGTGTATAAGAGCCTCTGTTTGTTAAAAAAATCTCAAAGTTTAAGTAATCCAAGAAAAGGATAACAAAGTTATTGTGTGGATTTTTCGATGTTTTTCTTGCATTCAGAGTGGTATTTCTCAACCTTTCTCAGTCCACTGGGAAACATCCATTTCAACATTAGGTTCTGTAAATGAAAAAGAAAATAGAATCTAACTCAAGTAATGAAAGAAATCAGCTTTCTGAGTAGCTCAGTTTCCAGGCATTCTTAAATTCATCTGCAGATGACAGACAGCCTTCTTTGGCCACTGGGAATGATACTGCATCTGAACTAGAATGTCCACTACCATCTTCTATTGTTTTAAACACAAATAAGTTAAATAACTGGTTAAATAACATCAATAATAACATCCTCCGAAAATCAACATCCTCACACATTAGTGGCATTCTCAACATAACTATGATGACATAACCTCTCTTTTAAGGCTGCACACCTCTACTAGTCGTAAGTTGTATAGCTATTACTGAAGTGCTCTGGCAGTGTTCACTAACAGCATCATCTTTAAATATGATATGGGCCTGCCTGGTTAGTATGAGGTATATTGTTTTTCCCAATGAGGAAAAAGTTCTACCTTAAGTTCACCTTCCTTTTCAACATGGCGATCCTGGTTGACTGCACATTTATTTTTATCTGGGGACTATACAGAAGGGATTAAAAAAGCCTATTGTAATAACACAGAAGCTTGGAAAAAGATTAAAAATCTATCTTTCCCAAGGAAAGGATGTTAATCCAGTATAAAAAAGTGTTTAGGCTGTGATATCTTTGGAAGTCCACGGATGTCACCTTACAATGGTGTGATAACTATGAGGGGTCTGACTTGAATCAAACAAAGCTTAAACTCAATGTTATCCTGCTTTTCCTTCACACGTTATGCCATACTAAAGCAGGGAATTTCAAAACAGTAAATCGCTATAATCCCAATGGGAAATCAAGGACGAAGAATTTCCTGTCCTTTGATATTTAAAATCAGAAATGCTGATGTTTTCTTTCAACTTACTTTTATTGGTTTTGCATAATACTTGAAACAATACGTAAAATAAATATTTTACAATTTTGTTCCTGAACATTTCCATGAAACAAACACAAGGTACCACAACCTTGTCTGCTCTGTTGACCTTCGCCACAAGTGTCCAGGACATGGGTGCCTCCACCCACCAGACAGCTACATAAAGAATTAGTATAGTATTTTTTTAAAGAGAAAAAATCAGGAGTGGGCAAGCCATCTGCAGTTAAACCAGCCACAGTACAGCAATCTCAAAAGTATCTCTCTCAAATTTTTATATCTACGAAAATTTTGTCGAAAGTTTTGAATCCTGGCAAACTGTACCTTACACTTGACACCTGGGGCACTTGAGAGCAAAGGTCTATCACTTGGCAAAAATAAATGAACTGTCTTAATTCACCTCCTGCAGAGGAAACTAACAAGGAACACTGATAAGCTTTGTACCAAAACACTGATATTTTAAAGGCTGACAGAAAAACAGTCTTACTCCCAGAGAAAAAGAGTCAGCAAATCTTATAAGAAATATTTCCCATTGACCATTTCATATCAATGGGCTATGGTTCCAGTACTCTTAAATCATCGGACATGTTGACCTTCTTCCAAATTAGAAAGTGCTAACTTATATTTTCAAACCTAATTCAAATACATAATTCAAATTGAAATTCTTTTACCCAGTATGCAGGATGCTCATAATCATCTGTAAACATGCATGTGAATGTCTGATCAAACTATAGCCTCCATTCTTCAGTTCATAATGTGTAAACATCCTTTTGAAGAATAAATCAAGTAATTGATAGCACCAGCTCTGCTGTACAGAGAAGTGGAGAACAGCAGATTAGATTCAGTCTTTTGGGAGAATTTAGAATAAGCCTGAGGACCTAAAACAGGAATTTAAATTCATGCTTTTGTAGAAAGTACATTCAAACCTCTAACAGTCATGAACAGTAAATGCTTTAGTATATACTCTTTTTACATTGGGTTCTAGGAGCTGATCACTGCTTTCAGAGACAGAAAATTAAGAAAATTGCTCTATGCACAAACTACAGTAAAATATCACTATTTTCTGAACTTTCCAGTTCATAGAGAAAAGCTTTTTCTATGGTAACAAATTAAAGGTACCAGGGAGTGTTCCCTGGCAGCTAGGACAACTGGCAGAGAAGAATTTACATCCAAAATATTAAATTCTGTTACTCTCCAAAACAATGACTGCAACCAAAATGCTGCTAGATACTTGGATAGTGTGAACTCCTTGAACCATAGTATGAATTATTCAGAAAATGGCTGGTCAGCCCTGGCCAAAACTGCACCCAGTCATTATTAAAGACTTAAAAACATAGGTGATGAATCCCAGTATTTTTCCTAGGGCTATTCCATTTACTGGTATAGCCAAAGAGTGGGACTTCTCTCACAAAGCCAATAGGTGTCTGCAGCCGAGTGGTTACTGCAGCGTGCCTTTAATCAGAGCTGATGGTAGTTTCACATGTAGTGCACACCTCAGGATCCCATTTAGGGACAAAACCAATCACTCCGAGAGTTCCTATTTCTCTTGGGGGTTAAAAGCAGACTACAGTGATAAACAGAGTGAGACCAAGCCCACCAAAAGGTTATACTGCTGTGAATCAGATCAGACCCTCACCTCTGCTAAATAAAAAAAACAACAACTATGAAACAGTGCCTGAAACTGTCTGAAATACTGGGTGACTGCTTCTATCTACAAGCCTGGCAAGAAAGCCAACTTTTCCATTTGCGATGTGAGGTTTGTGTGTTTAATTACCTCACAGAAATGTTGTGAGGCCCACCTACAAAATGTTTGCTAAGTACTGTTTGTAGAGCACTGTGTGGCACATGAAAAGTAGGAAGGGAGCCAGGCGCAGACATGGAGACCAAACAGGCGATCAAGCTTTGGGTTCCTGCCTTGTTGTTCACTCCTCTGGCAGCATTTGCACTGTGACTGCAGACATTTAGAGAGCTCAGCCTTGCAATTAAGTAATTTCTCAGTATAAACTGTGCTGAGTTTCCTTGTGTAAGACTACTGTTTACAGATAGCTTATGAGTTACTGCTGTTTCTATTCTATGCTGTGTCCTGGTGTAGACGCTATGTTTGTACACACAGACAGTGCTGTGGATTTTCAGCCCAGTGCTGACTTCAGACAGTTTTAGTTCCCAAGGAGACTGCTTAAGAAATATATGTGAAAACAGCGCTGTTAAGAAAAATAATGCCTATCTGAATTGTAACAATCCTTACTGGTGATTATTACAGTGATACTTCTGCATGTATGCAGAGGAATTCACTGTGAGCTCACAACAGTCCGGGAGAGCCCGAGCATCTAGCATGAATGATAGCTGTTTACCAGGGCACAATATTGCTACTGTTACAGACATCTGGGAGGAAGTCTTAGAGGGGCATCATGGTCCACTGACTGCACGCTTCTGTCTGACAGATTTTAAAGCCCAGCAAGAAAAATCCATGCCTATGCAGTGAGCCCTGGAGAACAGTGAGAGCTGGAAGAAAAAAATTCAGGTACCTTAAACATTCCCTCCAGAAAATAAGAATACCATACACTTTAAAGCTCCATTTTTAACTTCTTTACATTGGCTAAACTGCATTAAAAGTGCTGGAAGTGCAGAGAGGTGGTCTCCAGCTTTTGAATCCTGAGAGTATAAGTAGGCACATAGTTTTAATCTCTGCATATCTCACACTTAGGCCATTAGACTCTATAAGTCTCCAAATAAGCTAGACTGTTGCTGGCATTTAAGCATTTACAAAATGCTATCAGCTCTGTATCATTTCTATTGGCAGAGACTGGTACAAGCCACAGTGTTTTTAGCTGGTGAAAAAGCGGTACCCCGTAGCCATCCTTCAAGGTGGAAGACAATATAGAGTTACACTGAGGGCTACAGCAAGGGTAAACGAGGAGAAGCCAAGTGCAGCAAAAGAGAATGATTTATAACTCCACTGAGAGTTTAGGATGGTGCCAGCTGTAGATGGTAGCTAACATGGGGGGGGGGGGGGGGAAGAGGCTAAATTCACATCTCTTAATCAAGGGAATTACACTAGTATTATTTTAGTTTAATTCTGTGAATATTGTCCATAAAACTTGTAACAAACTCCAGCTCCCTTTCTCATTAATAACATTAACTATCTCACCTGTCATATACACTCCACATGAAAAATCGCCAAGTATTTGAATACTCATTTTTGCCAACTACAGGTATCACTGTTCTTAAAAGTTAATATGAAAGACTCTTCATGAAAGCTTTTGTGCAGCAAACCAATATTTGTACTTTGTACACAACAAAGAAAAGATACAGCTGCATGTTACAGAAATAGTATATCATGACAGTAGTTTGCTGTTAACAAAAATACAATAGCAGAGAAAGTTACCTGCTCATAACTGCTGTCCTTTGAGGTATGTCCTCTACAAGCACATTATGTAACTGTTGCTTATAAATACAAATAATTCGCCATATCCAAAGAGAAAACCACAGTTGATTTGCAGATAATGCAGTGCACCAGCCTTCATCTCTGCCTCTTGCTTCCTTTGAATGCAAATAGTCCCAGAAGAGTATGGATTGGTGAGGAAATAAATAATGGATTGCAAACACGTACATTGACAATACATTGCTAAAAAGATGAGTAAGTTCCTTTTCTGAGTTCTTACTTTATACATTCAATTTTCACTGTTTGAGAATGTAGGCAATGTTCCCCATGAATCACCATTTAGGGGAAGGAAGTGCGTGGCATCTCAGGCGGAATAGAGACCACAGCTTTGCTGTTCAAAGGCGGCATGGTATCTGCAGAGTTCAGCAGTGGCACAAAAGCTAGCAAAGGTGTGACTAAGGCTCCAGACAACAGCTTTGCACTACTTAGAGTTGAGGATGTTGCTCAGTGAAGGTTACTGTTTAAGCTCTGGCGTTTCACCAGAGTAGCTTAAGAACAAACTTCATGCAGATTTAGCCAAGAAGACAGACACTTTCTACTAATACCTCACAGCTTCCAGTTGGAGGCAAACGCAAGAGGTTTCTCTGAATTATTTGCCTTTTAAAAAGGAAAAATCGTTTACAATTTGAAGAAACTGCAGCAGATCACAAAAGCACAGAAGTTCCTAAGGCAGAACAGTTGAAATTTAGGCATTTGAATGCACAATCATCAAAACCCCTGCCTAAGTTCATAATTTTTTTTGACAGCAACTTTTCCTCTCTACTTAAAGATGCACTTCTGGGGATACTTATCATAGCTAAGTGCTGTCTGTTTCAAAGAGTGTGCTGACAAATGCACTTCAACCTGGCATGACCTCAGATCTTCCTGGAAGGAGAGGAGTTTTCTAGGTCCAAACATGGAAAGGAAGGGGGAGCCAGTTTAGAAGATGGAAGTGGCGACAAAGGATGAAATATTGAAAGTAAATTTTTAGAGCTTGCTCACAAACCAGCTGTGACTTTAGCTAAAGGTCTTACTGGACTAGATGGAATCACCTCCAGAAAAGCTCTGCCTATCTCATCTCATACTTCAGACACTTTCCAGTTCTCAAGTGACATTCCCTTGCGTGCCCAGACAGCCCACTGTGGGCCCGGTGACTGGGGAGGTAGAAGGCATCTGTCTGCCACACACTGAACCACTGCTCTTATTTAGTAGGCACTTAGTGTATCAGATACCATTGTTCACAGTTTAAAAGCAATGTTCTTATCATGTCTTTCACTGTTTCTACAGAAATACAGTTATTCCGTTTCTGAACAGAGCGAAACTCAACTAAGAAGGGGATCACATTATGACACTTGGACAGAGGTGAGTAGATACATGAGTCTATGAAAAAAAGTGACAAGACATTTTTTGTATTACATATCCTACTTGCTATCTGAAGTGCTGTGTCTCAGTTTATATAACTGTCTCAGTTTATATAAGTCTAGAAAAAACTGTGTGAAGAGGATCAATTCTTATTGCTAGCATATCGAAATGAGTTCAAATATTTTTCTGCTATAAGTATGTACTCTGGGACGATTCAGATGCAAAGTTATTACTTAAGGTAAAGAGGAGGCAGAAGTAGTCATTAGAACTATGAGCAGTACAGACTTACTAACAAGTAATTAGTGACTTAAGCTGCCACATTTGGGGAACTGGTACAAGGAAGAGTGGGGCAGACAGACATATAATTTAGAGGGAAACAAACAAGAGGTCACTAGACTATAAAAACCCTGAATGATCACTTATTAATCATGGAAAGAACTGTTGCACAATACATGGGCACTCAGTACCTATAAGCCACACAACATCTGTGAAAAGCATTTTGTGAAACATTACTGTAGGTTAATGATGAATGCTGCTATTTCAAAGTATTCAGCAGCTGATTCTGTTGGCCAATTCAACACCTATATTCTCTGGAAAGATGCTGTGAAACTAAAGTGTTATTGCTAAATATTCTTTTACTTGCATTTCTCATACTGTATGTGTGTTACTTGGTAAAGCGTGTGAGAAAATGTGTGCATGGCAGATGCTCCCCAAAATAAATATGTACTGTACTTTTGTTTGCTGCTAACAACATCTTGGAAGTTTGGAGATATGCCCATAAACATAAGGGACTTATGTTGTTGGGATAAGCCACAAAGACTTTGCAAGCTGCTACCACTTTTTTTTTTTTTTTTTTTTTGCAGTCATAGTTAACCATTTCATTTTCATTGTAATATTTTCTCATTCTTACCACGACAGTTGACCTGATTTATTGGTCAAGAGAAATGAACACAAATAAGTAACAGTTAAGGGGAAGCTGCTGAGTTCTAAGCAAGTTGCATTTGGTCACCAGTGAAGTTTTACCAAAAACCAAGACCTAGCTATGATCAGTGCTTCCAGCTTGACAGTTATTAATCACTGAAGCTGGAAAAATATTTCTCATTTGGAGGAAACTTTTTTTGTACTCTTTCATCCACTTCTAAGCGTCAAAGCCTAGCAATGGAATAGTAGTTACATGGCCTAATTGTGTTAATGGCTTTTAGAAAAACTCTAGTCCTGTGGCAACTGGCACCACAATTTGTTTATTGGAACATAAAGTTCTCAGAAATCCCACAGTGATGTCATCTCATCAGACTCATGCTGATGAAGTTCCTTCCCATGGCTTTTTGTGATGCTTTCAAAAACAGTGAAAGAGGTGTTTATCTCAAGGACACATTGCATCTTTGAACAGTAAATTTTTCTACTTATTTAGTAAAAGAGCTTTTCCTTCCCCAAAGGGGAAGTCTCAATTGCACAGGTGTTCATATAGTTCTCCTATAAAGAAATCATCCAGGTGAAATGATCATTGCAGTGTGCACTTGCAGCCCAGTAGGCCAACTATGTTCTGGTCTGCATTAAAAGAGGAGTGGCCAGCAGGGAGAGGGAGGTGATTGTCCCCCTCTACTTGGCTCTTTTGAGGCCCCATCTGGAGTACTGCATCCAAGCCTGGGGCCCCCAGCACAAGAAAGACGTGGAGCTCTTGGAACGAGTTCAGAGGAGGGCCACCAAGATGATCAGAGGGCTGGAGCACCTCTCCTATGAGGAAAGGTTGAGGGAACTGGGCTTGTTTAGCTTGGAGAAGAGAAGGCTCCCGGGAGACCTCATTGTGGTCTTCCAATACTTGAAGGGAGCATATAAACAGGAGGGGGAACAATTGTTTACAAGGGTGGATAGCGATAGGACAAGGGGGAATGGTTTTAAACTGAGACAAGGTAGATTTAAGTTAGATATTAGGAGGAAGTTTTTCCCGTAGATCTTTGAAGTGCTGACTTTAAACCTCTCTCTAAAATGTAAGCAAAATAGCTGTGAAATCTTTGACAAAATATTTCATACAACTTCTATAATATCTTCTATAAATGACCTAAGTTCTCTAGGGTTACCGGTAATCCCATTAAACGACACAATTTGGTACGGGTTCCAGCTTGCAGACAGATGATACAGATTTCAATTTTAGTTTGAATTTTTGTTTCTTTTATAAAAGCTGAAAAAGATGAAGTATACAAAAATTTTTGCTAAAAAAAATGTCAGAAACTATGTAATGCCATTAAAGCCCGTTTAATAAAATTCCATGATGGAGTGGCATTAAGGTAACCTTAAACCTTGTTATTTTTAAAGGAAATGTCATTGCTTTCAGGCTTGTCAAGTTTGGCATCGACATCAACTTTGAATCTTTGCCTTTACAACTTAAATGTCTCTTAACATTGTTAAGAAATCATCTCATGACACACAGGGCAGTTTAAAATTACAGTAGCAGTATGCATGTCAAAAATACATGTAGAAATATAGATGTCTATTTTGCTTCAGGACTCAGTTGATGGCGATGTTAATTGGAGCTGTGGTACTGCAACTATTTATATATGATCAGAACATATAAGAGCACATAACACAAATATCCTCAGTCGTATTTAATGATATGCAAACACCACGTATTTCAGATGAAGATATTCTATAGATCAAAAAAGACATTGATATTTGATTCATCATCAGGGGCTTCAATTTTCTGATTGTTCACTCCAACAGTATTTAGAGGAAATGTGTACCATATTGGATCAACCAAGGAGACAATATACATGATACGATTAAAACGGTGACAAGGCTTTGGATCTAAGTTTACCAGTTGCAAATCTTGAGACTTTTTTTTTTTCCCTCCAGACTGTTATGTATTATTGCTGTTGCCTAGACTATTTTGCAGGCAGCTCTTTATGATGGGAAATACAATCTCTATCTACATACTTTAATGTGCTGAATATTTTTTCTTCTACACATGAATTTATGGCTGCTGCCACATATCTTTTACTTACAGATGGGAAAAAAAAAAAAAAAAGATGAAGACATGGGACCTCAATCCAGATCCTCTTTTTATTTTTTCCCCCTGTCTGGACCAAAGATCATGTGAACTTCAAGATACAAAAGTCAAAATGAAAGTTAGCAAAAAAGATAAAGGAATAATGAAGGAGATTATTTTTATTAAATCGCCCCTGGATTTCTGAGAACATGTTAGATCAGATTTTAGTTCACTATTGATTTTGTGGAATTTGAATTAAGAGCAATAGTGAAATCACAATTATTAAGGAAGAATTTTTCCTTGAAAGACAGACTGTCCAAAGAAGGCATGACTTCAGTGAATCACAAGAATCACTCCTGTCCTCCAAAGTGCATCTCAGCGAGGTGTACGTTATCATCATCTAAAATAAATGGATCTCCACAGCTGCGATAGTGTCATCACTGATCTCCAAACTAGGTTTTACACTGCAGTATGAGGCCCATGACACCACTCCAGAACTCTCCAAAGTATGTCTGAGCTGTATACTTCTCGGCCTTGTTTATATCTTGTAAGAAAATTTGCTCTCTGGCTACACCACCTTTACATAATGACTACTCAGATTATTAGTCAAAGTTATATGGTAAACATTTAATTTACTTTATCACTGTGAAGGTAATGCACTTGTGATGTCTTTAAATAAGCCACACAAGACAAAACATCATGCACTGTACATCTGATATTTGTGTTCTATTTCTAGCAGTGCCTCCAGATTCCTTCTTTCAAGATCTGTCCCACTTGGGGAGAATCAGAGATTTCCTTACCATCTGACTAAGTTGTGAGTGTGATGCTTTGTAGAAGAAAGCATCAGGATGTTGCAGAGAATGTGGCTGTGGTGATTCTCACAGCATACCTAATCTACCACCACACTTCTTTAAAATAGCAGTACCGATACTGACTTGTGGTCCTACAATTAAGATTCATTTTCCACATTGTCCCTAATTGAAGCTCTTTTTGAGGCATTGAAATCTGGGAACGGGATTTAAAGAAAATTCTCTTAACTCAATTAAGAAGTACAGTGATACCTAACAACTTGATTTTCAGAAGAACATCTCCCTAGGTGGCCAAGAAGGCCAATGGCATCCTGGTTTGCATCAGAAACAGCACTGCCAGCAGGAGCAGGGAAGCAATCATCCCTCTGTACTCAGCACAGGAGAGGCCACACCCTGAGTACTACGTTCAGTTTTGGGCCCCTCACTACAGGAAAGACATTGAGGCCTTGGAGCATGTTCAGAGAAGTGCAGTGAAGCTGGTGAGGAGTCTGGAGCACAAGTCTTATGAGTCTTATTACTTAAGAGGAACAGCTGAAGGAATTGGGATTGCTTAGTCTGGAGAAGAGAAGGCTTGGGGTTGACCTTATTGCTCTCTACAACAACCTGAAGGGAGGTTGTGGTGAGCTCTTCTGCCACGTAACTTGCAATAGGACTAGAGGGAATGGCCTCAAATTGAGCCAGGATAGATTCAGGTTGGATATTAGGAAATACTTCTTCTCTGAAAGTGTTAAGGCGCTGGAGTGGGCTGCCCAGGGAGGTGGTGGAGTCACCATCCCTGGAGGTGTTCAAGAAATGTTTAGGTGTTGTACTAAGGGACATGGTTTAGTGGGAAATATTGGTGACAGGTGGGCAGTTGGACAGGATGATCTTAGAGGTCTTTTCCAACCTTGGTGATTCTATGAATATTCAGTATGTAAACATACTAAGATCCACCTGGCATTACTGCACTGATTCACTGTTCAATATTGTGCCTTAACAGAAACAACTTGCATCACGTACATACTTATGAATAGATGTATTCAGATCCATATTTTAAGTTTTCTTAACAGATAAGTCTCCAAAGTTTCTAGAGTCCAACATAGTATAAAACATAGGGCAAACTTTTAAGGTGGATATTATGTATATCAATATCTAGTAATCCTTTTACTTGTTAAAGTTTCATTTATCATGAAAGATTAAATAATTCTTCTCTTCGCACTTTCTCCTCCTGACTTTTAAAATTCTTCAGCATATGACATTATGAATATCTTCAATACCTAAATTATGATAGAGGAGAAACATGATCTAGAGTATTAAGTTTTTACCCCAGAATGCGGGCAAAAGAATTTTGCCAAAAAGCTGTTTCCAGTAGCCTTACAAAAAACACATTTTCTAGTCTTGTCCTACAAGTACCGCTCCCACATACAGTTGACATTCACATTTTCTAATTCTAGTGTTTTCTTGTTGCCAGAAAAACACTTTTTGTTTGTTATAAATTGACCAGTGTTGCTTTTTTCTAGCTCTAAGTAGTTTCTATAGTAAGCATTTGCAGAGGACTTTTTCCAACATATTCACTCACCAACCAAACATACTGCAGCTTGGACATACCCCATCTAGTTTCAAATAGAATTAATCATAGCATATGACATCCAATTTTTTTTTTAATTTTTTTTTTAAACACTATGGACCTTGAAATGGAATATTTTCTCCTTGTAACAGCAGAAACAAGACAGAGGATGGTGTTTCCACAGTAAAAAGAATATGTGGCAGGGACACACAAACCTGATGAGTATATAGTACTTTCATTCTACATAAGGGAAAGGGCTGTTCACTGGCAAGTGCAGCCTTAATTGAAAAATTAAGCATTTATACAAAATCTTTTATACTGATTAAATCAAAGCTTGTAAAGTTTCAATTCAAGAAAGAGTGGAAAAATGATACAGCTGAGAGCTACTCAGGCCTATAAACAAAGAAAACTAATTTTATGGTCTCGTTTACATGCCACATTCATATGCGTATTTGTCAACAACTCTATTAAACACAGACACTCTTTTTTATACATACACAACATCTCATTGTGTTTTGAATATAACAATATATTGCAAATCTGCAAAGTAATACAAAACATGTACAGACTTCTAAAAAATAGAGTTAAAATACAAAAAAACTGTTGTTTTTTGTTTAAATATGTAAATAATTGTGATTACTGTAAAACACAGAATCATATAGTCATCGGGGTTGGAAGGGACATCTGGAGATGAACTAGTCCATTTCCCTGCTAAAGCAGGTTCCCTATGGTAGGTTAGGAAAACATCCAGGCCTCCAGCATTATTTTGATATCCTAGAAATTTTATCAGAAAGCACCACACTACAGTTTGGTAGTTAAATGACTATTAGAAACTAGTATGAGTCTCAATTCTGGATCTTCAACTGCCTGGTTCTTCTCCAGTGGCACAAGATGTTACGCTTTGTTTCAACACTGTACAAGTGTGCTGAATTGTTAAAAATCCAAATGATTAAACATGTAACATTTCAAAGTTAAGTTGTAAGAATAAAAAAGTAAACTGTGTTAATAGCCTAACAACCAGAGCTCGTCAAACTATTAAAATCCTTCCATCCATTTCCCCAAGCAAATTATGAATGAAGACAATTTAAATACGTTAAAATTATTTCAATATCTTCAGTGAAACAGAACTTGAAATAGCTCATTTTCTGAGAGAAAAATAATTTCATATCAAAATATGTTTTGTGTTTTTGGATCTATCACCTGTCTTCTTTAGCTGCTAGATTTAAGTATTTTCTCAATAAAAATAGAAATAGAAGGACTTTAAGCAGTGTCACTGGTATTTCCTTCAGAAATAGAAACAGAGGCAAGGAATTTTTTCCTAGTTTCTTCTAGGCAGAACAATGCACAAGACAAGTATTTCATTCATTTTTCTTGTTTTAATTACACTTTGCTTCTTTCTCCTGTCTTTTTCAGATTAAAACAGGAAAAGGAGAGAGAAGAGAAAAAAATGAAGTCTTCAAAATGTAAAAACACCAGTTCAGGAAGTATTTTTTCAAAAAGAAGAAGATATTTTTTTCTAAAATAAATATTAGGCAAAAAGCATCAAAATTACAATTTATGAGACAATTTTGAAAGAAATATTGAAAATGTCAGCTATTCTTCATAGCATCCCTTACAGCTGTCTTTTTTCTCATTGGGAAAAAAAAAGGTACCACTGTTTTATTTAGCTAGTTCCTTCATTTTAAGCCTGGTGATAAAAGAGTTAATCCAGTTTTGGAAGGCATGCCCATAGGATGTACTGGAGGGCACTGACCTACTCAGAATCACTGCAAGCAGCTGCAGCTCCATGGAGTTCCAAGGAATTGCAAGCACTTATGCCAGATCTAAATATATCTGCATCAGAGGAGTATTAGTTAAATAATCAGGCTTCAGACAAAGGTGCAAGTTGGCCACGGTGTCTGTATTACTTGATTACACCACTCCTCTGAGCTTTATCTGAAAACAGTCCCAGCCTGTGGCAGAAAATAATTTTCAGTTTCCTGATGAAAAGAAGTATGGTCTAAGAAAACAGACTCTTTCAGTAAAGGTTTTCACCAAAAGGAAACATTGAGCAGTTGTACTGCATGAAAGTCATGTTTCTATTGAAAATTCCTTCAAGAACTTCTGCATTAAGTAAACTATTTATCTACAGAAATAATCAACGTGAACATTTAGTGACTATCTACAGCGCATCCTGCGAACTAGCTGATGATCACTGAGGTTATCTAGACAACTTCTAGACTGAACAGTACACTATTGAGTGGATGGGCCACAGCTGGGATCCTTTGCCTTTTCCTACTTCTGTCCATCTTCACATAGACTACACAAGAAATGACAAAAGAAGGACAGTTTTAAAGAGTTTGCCTTTTGGTAAAATCCAAAAATGGAAAATTATTGAGATAGCTCCACGTATGTTAAGTGTCAATCCAAACAAATATGTAAATAGTCACATGATATTATCATATTCTTTTGGTCTGCCTCTCTAAAGAAAAAAATGAATTGAAAAAGGCCTTACGAAAGGAAAGTAACTGTTGTTCCTGACATGCTCCCACAGATGGTAGGCTTAGCTATTCCTTAGAACACAACTGTATCAGGGCTGCTCTGGACAGAGCATCACTACAAACTTCCTAGGACAGACATGGTTGGGTGTCCCTGCAGTTTGTAGTTCTTCTGCAGTGCAGTTCAACCCTGCCTGCCCCTGCTTCTGAAGGTACCAAGGTATCTGAATCAGATTCTGTTCAAAATTAAAAAGAATAAAACCAAGTGGGATCACATTAGAAATCTTTCTGCTTTGGAATCCTTTCTTAGCAATGACCAGCAGCTGATAAAATGGTCACCCATGTAACGAAATGTCTTATTTCTGAAATTCAGTAGTACTGGGATTTACTAAGCATGTTTCAGTTGGGACATCTTGTTTAGCAGCATTTAATATGATCTATTCAAATTTACTTTTAACCTTTTTTGAACTCATTTGTACTTTTGGCCTCCTCAATGTGCTGCGGAAATGAATTTCATAATTTAATTACACGTTGTGTGAAAGACTACTTCCCTTTTCTTTAGCATTCTTATTTTGTGTTCCTTAATTCCTGTATTGTGAAAAATGGTGAATTTCCATACCTAATGAAACTTCTAGATCTCTGCTGATTCCTTCTTCTCTCTTATCTCCCCTTTTCTCCCACTGCTTTTTCCAAACCGGAATCAAAATCTGTTCATACACTCATGGTCAACAATCCCCACTACAAGCAAAGAGATTAAAATGATGAACTGTATGCCTGACTGTGTCACGGCAATAAGTAATGCAGATAAAATACACGTATTATTTAATTTTTTTCTATGAGATATAAAAATGCTAATGCACATTCATCACTTCTCTCTACAAATGAGGGCGTGAAGGTGGAGTGCACTTTAGTCCTCAAAAACGACTTCACCGTTACTTTTACACTGCAGTAAACAGGGGAAGCCAAGAGTAGTATTTCCTTCCCTTTCTTTATCATGTTACCAAAATCTAATATAAGGAGGACAGTCTCTTAAAAAAAAAGTCAAATTTCATCCTCTGTTGCACTTTAATAATATTTTTCAATGTGCATGAAGCTACAAACTCCTACTCTATTCCTAATTTGGTGTCTGAGGGAAGGAGAGTCTCTTCCCTTTTAATCTAGGGAAGTAAGTCTTCCTGTTAAATCACAGCTTTAGCTTTGACTGTTAGGAATTACCACAGCATTTCATTTATGTAAGCCTGAAATGATCTTCTGTAAGCAATGTTAGCCTCTGGATTTACATGACATTTCCGGCATCAGCTACACAAGTGCACCATAAAAATGGTTTATTTAGAGAACTTTCACCCCCCATGTCAACACACTGCTGCAACAGAATGGAAGGCAGACAAAATATGGCCTATTTGTGAGCCTCTTGAGAGAAGTGCATTAATCACCAAGCCCAATATGAAAAGGTGCAACCAACTTTCTAAGTTCATTCCCAGCTCCAGTCTATGTTTCATTTGTATTACTGATGTTTCTGAAACATGTTCTCAGAAAAGAGGGTGAAATTGTCAACAAGTACAAATCTCGAAGCCATTTCTTTTTGGTTGCACAAAAACTGATCTGAGTAATTATCAGCTGTCTCTGTCATCAACTTAAAAGGAACTAACACGAAAGTACACTTGGATGTGGAAACTAAATATTTTCCTGGAACAAATCCTAGCACTACTCAGGGTTGAGAGACAGGCTGCCATAAGCCAGTCTTTAAGAACTTTCAGCTGTGATACTAGAAATGGTAAAACCTGCAAAAGTAGCAGACAGTGAATAAATGCCCCACATTCTGCTTCAAACATACAACATTGTTCATGTATTTTGCAGTGTAATAAGACAATGTCATCTCACTGATGCAGAGTACAGAATGTAGAATGCAGAAAAGGATGAGAAAGAAGAAAATACTGAGGATAGTGTTATAACAGAAAAGAACCAACGCAGGCGCAAGACGATATGCTGATTATAACAAAGAAGAGAAGTCTGGTATTTGACACAGAAAATGGGAAGCAAGAATGAGCACAAATTTGAGACTGCTACAGAGTCGTCATAAATTCTAAATGAATTTAGAGTGAAAAGAAGCAAGAGAAAACCTAGTGGTTAGTAGAGAATTGGAATTAAGAGAAGAACTCCCAGCATTTCTCAGAAAATTTGACTGGCTGAAACCTAAATCACATTGTATTTCCTTAAGAATCTGTAAAATAAAACTGAAGGCCAGGATTTTCAAGGGTTGTAGTCTAGTTAAAATCCATTAGCTAATAATCATAGGTCACATAATGTGTGACCATTTTTGCTTGACTAATTTAAAATTTTTCTTCTCTTTATGAAAAAGTTAGCAGATACATACAGTTACTTCCTTTATCCTGTTAGCTGTTTTGTGATTTTTAATCTCTCTTTTTAATCTAGTCCAACTGGACTTATTCTTCTGTGATCATTTTCCTCCTTATCAAACAAAAACTAAATGAACATCAGCATTTTGTTTTCACTGTATACCCAAAACCTAGTAAGCAACATCCCTAAATGTCCCAAACAGATAATTAGTTGTGTTAAATAAATTAAATTGAAGATTGATCCACAATTCTATGTATTTGACAAAAAGTAAGTTTTCCCATCAGAAAACAAAAGATCCTTGAAATCTCTTGAATTTAATTTCTGTCAGAACTCCACATCTGAAGCAATCTGCATGAGAAATATTTGTCTCATTGTATACTGAATCTCTGGATAATTCAGCTATTTCATTTTAGCAAGTTGCCTGTTGGGAAGCAAGAGTCTTGGAGACTCTTACAAAGCTATAAAGAAACAGAAGCAGGTCTCAAGCAACAACGCCATAAAGCTGGTCAATATTCAAGACAGAATTTAGAAGTTTAAAACAGAATCCAAATAAAAATCAGAACAGATTGGGATGCCAGGACAGAGCACACATCAACCACAAAATCCTCTGCCATAGTCATTGCTGGGGCAATTCATTAACTATTTAAACTGGCCTTAGAGTGTAGCCTTGAGGTGACAAAATATCAGTCACAGGGATCAGATCAACATATCAAGAAAGGCAGTTATAAATATTTGGTCTTTCACAGATGGCAAAAGATTACTTTCAAACCACTTCAGTAAGCAAGGACTCAATATCCCTGATTTGTGGACATATTAGCAACAAATACACTGCCTGAGTCAGAAAATGTTAGCTTCATCTTATGAGCTGATTCTCTCCTTCATATTCTGCACCAACATTACTTCAATCTCAATGAGCCATGCTTCAGCCAGCAAGTTTTCATGAGGACCTTAAGCACTAGGCTAAACAGTCAAGATATAAATTGGATAAGATGATGAAATAGAAATACAGTGCTGAATATTGCTCACGCATCACATTTTAGACTACATTTTCAAACAGACCACTTCATGAACTCAGTACATGCTGAACAGAAGTATGACAAGGTGGACATTAAATAACTTTACATATTAATGCTCCTCACAGAGAAATTATCATATGAATCTAAAGGTATTTTGGCAAGAAGAAACTCCTCCAATATAGAAAGTGGTCATTATGGAATACATTTAGAACTTCTGTCAAAACAGTTTAGGAAATAAGACTCATTTTTCATCATCTCTAGAAAATCATCTTCTAATTCAATCAATGCTAATTCAGTTCCAAATAAGAGTGCAAAACTTCTGTATGCTACAAGAAGTCAACATTTCAGCCACCAATTCAACTGCACTGTGAAATCTTTGCTGCCTTATTCAATCACAGATCATTTCTAAATGAGAGAGATGCAAAATTACGTTGAACAAATAGGCTCTTAAAGACCCTCATGTCAACACATTTCCCACCACATCATTTCAGTCTTAACGTAGGCAAATATTATTCTATAACTCCTTTGAAAGAATTGAGTAGCATGTAGGACATGATTTCAGTTTGACTATAGCCTGATTTTTCTCCTGAAAGTGTGCATTAGGATCACAGTGACTAAATGGAGAAAACCAGGGCAGTTAAATAAACAAAATGATTGTGAAAAGAGAATTGTATTTCTGACATGATATTGTGAAGACATCCAAGCACTTAGATAAAAAATGTTGAGTACCTACTAGTGGCAAAGGCAACTAAGGTTACACTGAAGGGCAACACAGATGCTCTGTCCTTGTGTATACACAATCCAGCATGGTTAATAGCAATCAACTTCAGCATGGCTAAGGTGACAGAACAGAATCAAGCTCAGCTGTAGGAAGTTTTATACTGTAAGCTATTAAGAAACAAATCTGATGTCTTCTCTGTAGCGACCAGTAATTGGACCCAAGTGAATGGCATGGAACCGAGTCAGGAGAGGGTTGGGGGGTATTATTAGGAAGAGGTTCTTCACCAGAGGGTGGTGGGCATGGAACAGGCTGTCCAAGGCAGTGGTCACAGCCCCAAGTGCTGGAGCTCAAGGAGCGTTTGGACAGGGCTGTCAGGCATGGGGTTTGGATTTTGGGTGGTCCTGTGAGGAACCAGGGGTTTGATGTGGTGATCCTTGCGGAACCTTTCAAACTCAGGATATTTTATGACTCTATGATGAAAAAATCTCCAGCACCTCTTCCAGTTACGTTTGCCTTCTGATTAAGAATATGGTGTAATGTAAGTCAGGTCCTTTGCAGAGGAATTTGTTCCCAATTTTCTGGTTTATTTCTAAAGGAAAAGATGCCTTTGTCCCCAGTAGAACAATGAATAATACATGTGTTCCCAGATTAGGCCACCTTGTTCTGTTTTACTCCTTTCCCCTAAAAGAACAGAAACTTTTCCTGTTTCTACAGGGCTAAGTGTACCTCATTAGTCAGATTCTTTCTGTCACTTAGGGATGTGCTTTAAAGTGCAGTACCTGACTTTTCATTCCTGCGTCCTAAGTACCCTGTCTCTTCAATCTGACACACACGAAGAAAGTGACAACATTTCCTTCAATGTATAAGAGTAAAGTACCTTTAATGTGTATTTAAGGTTTCCAGTCACATTGACTGACATAGTGGACTGTCAGAAGAATTAATTTCTACCTTTTAAAAAGTGTACATTTCATTCTGTTTGTTCAATCCACTATGGAACAAGTAACGTTGAACATGAATCATTTATGCTTGCCAGGATCCTGCAAATCAATAGCAACCTTCTCTGATCTGCTGCTTTGAACTGGTTGAGTTCATAAAGCTGTACTCATCCTAAATCCACAATGGACATTGTTTAGAGGCTACTTAAAACAGCTGTACAGTATTAATAAAATCAAGAAGGAAATGTTTTTCGTACCATCTGAAGCAGCATTGCCTACCCCTGCTTTCAAAGGATTTCTTTATTTATTCAGAAACGTCATACTGGAAGATCTTTAGAGAGCATCCTACTAGCACTGAAACTGTTTTCATAAAATATTATTAACAGAATACATTCAACAGGCATTGCAGACTGCATATACTTTGTCCCGTAACTACAAAAAGTAAAGAAAAAAAGATCAGAGTTGAGGAAAAGAACACTTTCTTTAATTGAAATAAAAATATAATAGCCTGTGAGGCATGATTCTATGCTAGATTTCTAGCTCCGCTGCAGTAATGAGTACCACAGCTAGAAAGAAAGAAAAGATCCAAAGGTCCTCTAGAGTCATTACGTGCTTAGATAGCAGCAATGAGCTTATTAAGTAAAACTGAATTAGACTGGGGCCATTCTTGGAAAAATATTTCACTAATGACTTTGATGAGTCATTAGAATATGTCAGCATGCATTTTCAAAGTGTTTCAAGATTACAGAGTCAGGTACTATTAGAAAATCCTATTTCTTTGAGAAATCTCTAGACCAACTCTCCAGACTGCAAAGACAGCAAACAATATCCCATACTTCTGAGTTCACAACAAAACTCAGTTCCAAATATTTTCAGATTCTGCTTTTCTTTGTGTAAAATTTGTGATACTATACAATAAATTGTACTCACTCATAGTGTCCAGTTATGATAATGAAGTCTCTTTTCTAATTAATGGATACCACTGATCAACACATGAAAATAATCTTATGAAGAGAATCATGTAGACCCCATGATTTCAGTCAAACTCTACCTGGATTTGCTGGAATGGTTCTTTTTGCAGGAGTCCCTCTTCCATTTGCAACTTGCATGATCAAGTTACAGGAGCTGTATTATCTTTACCCCTCTAAGCTAAGCAGACACTCTTTCTCTACAGTAAGATCTTAGATTCTAATTTATTCCCACACATTAAAGGGAAAAAATAAGTATTGTGTGCAAACACTGTGTGTGTATGTATGTGTGGGAGGTATTTTGCAATGTAGATGCAGCTGTTGCTTTGTGAGCTACAGCCAGTAAAACTAGAATTATGAGCTGAAGGTGTCCACTTTCAGGTTTCCCTCATGGAATTACGAAGCTCCCTTCCATTTATGATCCTGCTAGGAACAAATTTATCTTCCAAGACTTTGGAAAATGACTTCTTTTGTTTTCTGGAGTGATGTATTTCTGATTTATGTTCATAGCAGACGGCAAATCTCAATATTAAGTCTGTTTCTTTAAAAATTGTGCTCATCTGTCTTCCTTTCTCTGATAACAGTGTAATATTGAGCGGATTCTTTCACTTAAATGCACTCTCCCATGAATAATTATTTTGAGAAAAATCTAACTTCACAATCTCCTGTCTATTCTTCTGTTTGATTTATCACACAAACAACTGCATTGTGGATTAACCAGCACACAAATCCAGGAATCTGTCCCTTCGTCTCCCATAGAATTCCCGGGTTACACAGAGTAATATAGGGACAGATTTTTACTTGGTGCATGGAGAAGCAAATAGGCATCAACAGGGATTTCAAAATGAGATACGCACTAGCTTTACAAGTGCCTTAAGCACATTTTTATTAGTTGGTTATGTAGTTTCACTCGCTCTTTTCTCAGGGACCAAATTCAAATGATGGGCCCTCATTTAAGAAATCTAAATATTTTCTTCCAGTTGAAATCAATAGGAATTGGACTTTTAACATACAAAGATCTACATAAAACAAATAATTAGGAAATTTAAGTCCTAAGAACATAAACGAGGAAGACCACAATAGAGTATACTCAAATTTAAGGAATGTGGTGTTTCTCAGCTCTGAAGATTGTGCTGCTTGAACACAGGAAGGATTCAGCTTTGATACAGATTTTACAAGTGATGTTACATGACTGATTAGCTGATCAGCTTACTCAACCAAACCTGCCTCAGGAAGCTACAGGCTATGTTAAACGAACAAGAACTAATACATATGTCCTTAAAATGGGCAAGGAAGTAGGAGAAGAGCAATTTTAAAATGAAAACCAGGAAGGCAAAGGAATTTTGTTTGCCCTGCAAACAAGATGTTATCATAAAAATACAAAAAAGAAAAAGAAAAAGAAAAAGAAAAAGAAAAAGAAAAAGAAAAAGAAAAAGAAAAAGAAAAAGAAAAAGAAAAAGAAAAAGAAAAAGAAAANAAGAAAAAGAAAAAGAAAAAGAAAAAGAAAAAGAAAAAGAAAAAGAAAAAGAAAAAGAAAAAGAAAAAGAAAAAGAAAAAGAAAAAGAAAAAGAACAACCAGATTTAAGTGTCACTGAGAATTTGGAGAATACTTCCAGAAAATCTGGAAAGAGATGAAATTATTAAATGTTATAGCTAGTAAAATACACAAAGAAATCAGAGCCTTGGACAGTCAACACATTCTAATTGCCACATGGAAATATTTGTTATACACAAGAATCTACAGTATTTGCAGCTTACAGCTGAATGTGTCTAAGCATATATCAGGATACTAGCCATGTCATTAGCATTAATCAGCTGGTAAGTATATAAAGTATATATATTCTTAAAGAACTCTGAAGCATAGAGAAACACAGAATTAGGAGTGACTGAAATAGCTAACTGTAGTAAATGAGAGACCACGAACCCCTAACAGATAAAGTTCTTGTTCCTATTTAGGGCAAAGCATATAAACATACACACAAAACTTCAAACACTTATAATAGAGCAAAAGAGATCCTTCCTTCTGCCCTCTGTAAGTCCTACTTCAAATAAACAATGATACCAGAGTGTGACAGAAGTTAGAATGTAAAACAACCAGTAAGACCTTAAGGGCTCAAACTATAGGTAGATGGACCGTTCTTTCTTACATAGGCACTCTTTACACTTCTTACAAGGAAATATAAAATGTTACGTGGCAACAGTCAGTGTAAACATAGTCACATGTGGCAATTGAAATGGGTGTGCCCAACATAAAATGTTATTACTGGTTTGTGCAAATACAGTAAATGACAATATTTACATGCCATTTACAAATGACAATTATTAGTAATAAGCAGCGTAAACAATGAGCAGGCACTATTTCACTATCAGGAACTGATGAGAAATGCTCAGCAGAAAGAGGCTTAATTCAAAGTTTACTGATGTTGAAGGGAGGCTTCCCTTGTATTTTAATGCATTTCAGTCTGCCCTTAAATTATATATAACATCGCAGCTGAGAATAAGAAATTCACCCTAAAGAAAATAAGAATGTTTCATGGTATAATGCACTAAAAATACTTAACATAAGAACTATAAAATAAGCATTGTTATTATGGAATGATTTTCTTTATTTTATAGCATTACAGTATTCTTCTACCTCTACTAAACAAAGGGAGAGATAACTACACTGTATATTCACGACAGCAGATTTCTGTAGGCCAGTGAAATAACCAGGAGTCACATAAGAGTTTACAAGTATAGTATAATTAAAGATCCTTCCGTATGACAAAAACAACTCTTTGGCCATGAAGCATGACACATTAGACTTACAAGCTTTTTATGACTATATTATTGAATTGTGGCTCATTAAGAACTAATAGGTCTGTGACTGTCAGTATCAAATCTGACATAGTGTATTCACTGAATTCTGTTTTCCACACTTACCCTAGTATTTCTGCAGGCCTGTTGATATTGTGTTATTACAACAATAAATGTTTGCATAAGAAAAATTAAGGAAAAAAACCTTACCACACACATGTACTGAGAGAGGGTTGATCTACGCATTTAGGTTATTCTGAGTTTCTCAAACTGAAGCAACTCACAAAAGCTGCAATTAACTACATCAGAAAAGAGTATTTACACTGAACCTTGTACTAACAACACAGCCCTAGGATTTAAAAATTATTTTGTAACTCGAATATATTCTTGCAGTTCAAAGGTACAAATATTTTATTGCTAAAAGTGCAGTGTAAGAATTCAGACAGAAAAAATGTAAGCAAGCCATGTAACTTTGTAATAAAATTTAGATTGTAGCTGATGCTAACATGACAAGGTTCCAAAGTATGCCTACATTAAATTAAAACATCAGCAGATGAGATACATAAAAACAACATATAAATCAAAACATAATCACTCATTTTCCATAAACTGAATGCTGAACCAATTTTGATTGCTAATCAGAAAAGAAACATGCTTACAGCTTCTTATTGGCTGTATCTCCTAACAGCATTACAGACAAATGTGTTCCTTAAAATCAGCACCAAATCGAAGCTGATTATTGCCAGCAGGTGGCCAAGCACTGACAAATGCAATTAATCTACATCTTGTAATAAAGTTTAAGAAGTAAGTTAAGCAGTCAGTTCATCATCTAGCATCATCCCTCAGATGCTTCATGCAGGTATATTTTCAGCTTATAGCTACCAAAAATGACTTTGCTGCAATGAGGAAGTGACAGAATGCTTCATTTTGACCACTTTCACAGGACTATTTGTAACGCTGCACTCAGATCCTTAACTTCTTACATTGGTAGAAAGTTCCTTGTCTGACTATTCCCCCCCAAAGCCAAATGAAGAGCTTTCTAACTGTAGTAAAGGCACAATAAATGAATTAACTTAGAAAAAAGAAACTAAGTAAAAAAAAAATAAATGAATTTATCGTGTAAATCTAACGAATCCTGCTCAGATACACTGTGATAATAGAGGCAGAGGTTCACTTTAGCAGAGTGTAAAACAAACTTTTTCAGAGATCCCTTGCCCTTTCTTGTTCAAGACTTGATTAAGACAATTGTGTTAATCAAACAGGACTTTAAGTGCTTCACATCAGATTTCATTAATTTGGGGGATTTTTGTTTGCTATTATTGTTCTAGTTCCTCATGGGTTATTGTGAAATTCCGGCTCTGTTATTCATAGGAGATATATTACTGAGCTCATTACACTAATTTGGTACACATCAATTAAAATATTAATTAAAGATAACAGTAACAAGGGACCTAGAATGTGATGTGTGAGATCAGTTTCACAGAATGACACGTTGCTTATCTTCTATAAATGTATAATTTTGCTATGTCAGAAAATAAACCTTTCTTCTTTAGCCATGTTGAATGAGTCAACGTACTGCGCTTTCCAGCATTGTTTGTAAACTGAGAATTATTTAGGATTTTTGCCTCACTTGTAGGAAAATCAAAACTCTATTTTTTCAAAAGTTCTAGAAATTTTCAGGTATGCCACCTCTGAATGATAAGTTATGACTCATTATTAGTTATAAAAATTTGCAGCAGTAGTCTATTAAAGCAGAGCACTTGTAGCTGATGCTTCTCTATCCCTCGTCTGTGCAGCTCTGTCTCTCTAATATAAGCTACTAATCAGCGGGCTCAGAAATATTTCCCTTTTTGAATGAATCTAGCAAATATATCCTGCAGACACTAAAAAAAAATAAAAGTTGTAGAAGTAAATAATGTACAACTTCCAATGGGTCTTCCCTCTGGATTTCACTGTCTTTGGAAGAAACACCAGTAGTAATGCCTGGGCACGTACACACACGCATGCACACGTAAACAAAAGCAGGCCCTCGAAATAACTGTGGCAGAAATGATTTAGGACATTATAAGAAGTGGAATTTCTGTTTATCTTCTGAAAGCATAAATACTGAATGAAAGCATATATTAGATCTGAAACATTTACTATATATTCCTTTTGAACACTAATAATATACTAATGGATGTGCCAGAAAAATATCAAAGTGCAGACAACCTTGAATACCCACTAGCAAAAGGGTACCTTAGAGAATTTGAATTAATAGATAAAATACTCAGGAACAGAATGTGATCCAACTAATAAAAGCAGCAACAACCATGGCAGGATATCCTCAAAATATTCTGGAGCATACTGAAAGCAAAGTTTAAATTATTTGTGTTGCTTTGCTAAAGAGCAAGGGAGGGTTTGAAGATGACACAGCTAGGCTCTTTTCAGTGATGCCCAGAGAAAGAACAAGAGGTAATGGACAAAAAGTGGAACACAAGAGACTCTGCTAGAACATAATAAAGCACTTTACTGTGAGGGTGACCAAGGACTGGGACAGGTTGCCCAGAAATTTTGTGACATCTCCTCCTTGGAGACATTCAAAAGCCACCTGGACATGGACCTGGGCAACCTGCTCTAGGAGGGGAGTTGGACCAGATGGTTTCCAGATGTCCCTTCCAATCTCAGCCATTCTGTGATTCTTTGATTCTTTGAATTTCTACAATTTCTTGAAATAATTTGGTAGCTTGACACTCCCTGTTGCGGAAAATCTGTTAATAGGGGAACATTTCTTCTCTTTTCTCCCTAAATTATATTATTGCCATTTGTATGTTCACAGCTAATATGTGCTGGCAGTCCTGTCTTATCTGTCAGAGTTTGCAGTCTGCTGATCTTCTGAGTGCCTTGTCCACTGCTGAGAGTCACAGCATAGCTGAGGTTGGAACAAACCTCTGGAGATCACCAAATTCAGCCTGTCTCCGTCTTCCAAACACTCTCCCATCATCTGTTTATAAACAATGATTAAAATCTCCACTTAGCCTTCTGTTTTACAGCATGAACAGCAGACTCATCTCTTTCAGCCTCTCCCCATATGACAGATCTTCACAATCCTTAATCACCCTTGCAGCTCTTCACTGGTCTTACTTCAGTAACTCCACGTCTTTCTTAGGCTTGGAAGCCCAGAAGTCAATGCAGTGCAGATACGGCCTCATACCATGGATTGTTAATAAACTGTTAAACTCCAGTGATCTCAGTAAAGTTGTTACGATCTGTCAGGTAAGAAAGCCTATACAGTTTTTGTTAAATTGAATCAAGTTTGATTCTTGATTCAAAGACAGGCTCACAGCTTCATCTCAGTAAGCAAGCACGCACAAGAAACAATAACTTCTAATGAAGGTAAAGTTTAAGTACCTCAAAAAGAGAGGTAATTTCACTAATATTTTTGCTGTGAAGTAAGCATAAAGGTTAAATTCTGTATCAATGATACATTTGTGACATCTGAGAAAGTTTGAGTTCATCATCTCATTTTTACATAAAAAATGGAGATATCAACTAATGCAGCAGTTAACAAGTGCAAATATATAACCTTATTTTTGCACGCTCACATTGTTTCTCCTATTTAGTTTGATACACTCAGTGTAAAATGACCCAACTGTGACTTTCTCTGTTTGTATGGCACCTTATCACACAGCATGTAGCACAATGGAGGTGGCAGAGGGAAGCCCTCACACATAACTGTAACGCAAGTAAATATATAGGGAGTAAAATCATAGGATAAAAGGTTTACCAATAAGAAAGATTCCTTTGTCATTCATGCAGGTCTGTGCTTAGTTTTGCATTTTAAAGGAAAGCCAGACTGTATTATGATATCCTGAAAAAAAAAAATTAGATTATCTTTGAAAAAATGGTATTAAAAAAATGAAAATATATTTTGTCGCAATAGTGAGGCATACTGGTGTACTTAAGTGTAAATTATATTATTCCTGTTATTTGATTTTTATTGATGAATACAGAAGTAGAATTAATTTATCTGAAATATATTTCTCTATATTAGAATTAAGCTGTCCAATAAAGAACTTTTTATTGAGAAAAGCCATAGCAGATATCAAAAACATCAAATCAGATAACTGTTTTTCCAGAAATAGACAGTTTTGACTTATTTAGATAGTTCAGATGCTTTGTATCTTTATCTATTCATAGCTTGTTCCCATACATGCTGGTTTTGGTGAAGGAAAATTTATATCTGATCTTGTGGAACATGTACTCTCAAATGTGCATTTACTACCCTTGCCTTTTCAAATGTCACAAATGTATTACAGCTTCCTTGTAACTCATTTCCAGTAGCAAATTTGCTTTCAGATGATAATTACTTGGAATTTATATGGTTTTCCTCTACTTCTCAAGTCCATCCGTTACTTAGAAGAACATTATATTTGAAAAAGAAAATCTTCTTCACAGAAAGATGAACTACCTAATGCTGAAGATAATGAAGCAAGTGAAGTGAGAGAAAAAAATGATCGCTGTAGAACCCAGATGCTACAGGGAAGCATTCTAACTTTGAAACAGATGACTCCTGCAGACTGCTCTTGCAGTAAGCTGCTAGAAACTATGATGTGGCCATCTGACATTTGTTTTTGATTTAACAGAAGCAGTCTTCCTGAATAGGTAAATAGGAAATGCTAATTTGACATGATTATGCTGTATACAGAAGACCAGAGGTAATAAGATATTCTGAATGCTTTGGTAAGCTTTTCTTACTCTGTACTTAAAAATCAGCACTTTAGGCTTCCTAAATGTTGTATTATTAAAGAACGTTATGGATCAGTGTTTTTTTTTTTTCTTGAAGCATTAAACCTCTGCCTAGAAATAGTAGTTTCTACAAAAGTTCTGCTCAGTTCATTCATACAAAATTTCCCATTTGCATTCTAAATTACCTTTCTGCTGTAAGTTACAAATCCATTCATAAAGATTTCAGTACTGATGTGAATATATATTTAAATTACAGTATTTCATTAAAATTTATTGACTCTAAATATTTACTTCTTACAGATAATTTAATACAAATTTAAGAAAGCCTTATATTCTAGGAAACCAACTCACTTCCAGACATCGTTGTGAAATGAGGAACATAATTTTAATTCTCATTTAAAATAGAAAAAAGGAAGATTGTGATCCCTGATTTTCTGCACCTGAGTATTAAATAGAAGGATCAAATACTGGTTAAAGCCTATTGAGCTTGTACAAGGATGACCTGTAAGTAGGGTCTGAATTGATGTTACCACCAGTTCCCACAGAACTAACTAACCAGCAGTGGTTAAAAAAGGACACTAACAGCACCGGGCATGCTTGGTGGCTTGTTCCATACAACTTGTGACATAGCAGGGGAGACTTTTTATGAAGTATTTGAATAAAGGCAGGCAAATCAGAGAGCGCACTTGATTTACAAACAACCTTCAGATTTTGTAGAAGAAACAGCTGAACAGGTTTGTAGACTAAACTTCAAGTGGGCAGATGTATAATAAGAACTTCATTATGAAAATGAAATTGTGGAAACTAAGTAGATCTCCTTTTTTAGCAACATATATACACGTATGTTTATTCTGTGTATATGTTGCTTCTTGAAAAGAATACTTCTGTTTATGAAGAATGACAAGGTTTGCTGAACAAAAAAGAGAAAAAAAAGAAAAAACTGCTTCTGTATGCTTTTGGAACAGATAGTGAGAAAATGAGTGTCTTAAGATTTCAGAGTAGGAAGGGCTCGAAATTCCGAGAGCAAAAATAAACAAATCTTCTTTAGTCTTCGACTTGTTTCCTAGCATTGAAATTATTTTGTGTTAAAATGTATTTTTATCAAGATTTCCTGTAACATAGGGTGCTACTGCAAGAATAATGCACAGGTAATATTTTGATGTCGTTATTAATGGTGGTACAAGTACAGGGAAAATAAGGAATAGACAGTGAAGCCTAGAGGCTTAATGCCTGTAGTCAAACATTAGCTGTCTAGTCTGATGTTTCTGAGAACGATGTAAAACATGGGGTGACCTCTGTTTATTCCTTACGGTGGAATTCCCATGTACCAAACGCCACCGAGGCAGACCAGTTTCTCAGGGAATTTATTTTAAATTGTACTGATATCCTCAGGACCATTAAGAAGCTGGAATCTAAATAGAGGTGTAGCCTGATTTGCTGATGTGCTAGCAACAGGAAGGTAATTTTGCTGAACTCATTTATTTGTGATCAAACATGTTGAGAGATATGGTGAAGCCTACAAAGCCGCAGCATTAACCTTGTTATATCAGAATGCAAGGTACCAGGGGAAGAAATTAAGAAGAAATTAAGAGTGGATCCCAGAAAGTCTTGAGCTGTTAGATAAAATAAAATGCGTAGACATTAGTCACCAGAGTATTAATGCTCAACTTACAGAAAATACACAAAGTAGAAAGGCCAGGTTGGTAGAACAAAAGAGTAGGATTTTTCTTGTAATAGACTCAGATATAAACTGAATAAAATCATACTACTTTCTTTATGGAACATACACAACCCTATTTCATACATGGAACATTAGGACAAAGCTAAGGGAATTCAGCTTGTATCTACTATATTTCCTTTTTTTTTCCCATGACATTTTGACTGGAAGAACATCCAGTCATAGTTCTGATCTTCCCTGATCTTCTTTCATTTTGTGACTTTCTGTTAGATCCTCCAATTTTCTCTTAAAACTGCATTTAAGAACTCATAAATGATTCACAATTATAAATTTTGTACTATTACAAATTTTTTAAAAAGCAATAAAAATATTTCAAATCCATAAATATTTTGTCTCAGTTTTCCAAAACAATCACAGAATAAATAAACATTTTATGGAATTTCTAAAACTATTAAAATAATTGAGCAATACAAGAATTGATTGCTAGTGCCATAAGCTGGCATTGTAAAGACCTACAAAGGCCCTGGAACTTGCTCAGTATTCAGACAGTCCTATACGTAAAACCAGTTTCATGACTAAATACACTGTTAAAGAACTAAATCATCCAAACCATTTTAACTCATCCTTTTCCACTGAAAAAAAAATCCACACATGATCATATTATTGTTGTGAAACACGCTCTTTGCAGATACTGCCATTATGGTTTTTTTTTTTCACATATTAAAGAAAACTGCCATAAACAATTCTCGAGGTATGTGTTAATGATCCTAATATTTGTACATAATGAGATATCACAGGGTGAATAAGTGAGGTTAATAAATGACTAAGAGGGGATAAATAATGATCCTCAACACTGCTTGTTCTAGAAGAAAAATCTTTACATTTCCTACAGTCTTCTCAGATTTCTTTTTTTAGTTTTACACTTTGTTTTCAAGGATGAAAGCTCTTCAGTGTTGCAGAAGGTAGGACTATAGCTTATGACTTGCTCTCTCACTTATTCTTCTTTAAATACGTGATGATTTGTTTGAAAAATTGAAAGAAATATCTCTTGCAGTTGGAAAGGGGATTGTTGAGGAATATGCTAATTATGTTTCTCATCAGCTCATTTTAAAGTTTTACAGAGACGTCTCCAATACAAACAATCCTTATCCAGACAGTGGAGACAGTCTTTATATCAACAGAGTGGAAGAGTCAAGCATCGTGAAGAAATCCTGTTAAGAAGCTGGACTCAAACTCCTAATAACCATGATGTTGAATGGACTAGTTATTTCTCATGGCAGCCATTTCTCATGGCATAAATGTTGGAGGTCAAAAGATTAAGGCTTAATAGAAATGAGGAGAAATAGAGATGAAGTACAGTCAGTATCAGCAATTTGCTATGGAGTATTAGATGGAGGAAGGTCCATTAATACAAAAAGACATAGTGCAGTTTTCCCCTATCTTTCTCTGTATCCACCCTTTCCCGTTTCTTCCACCTCCACCCTTTCGCTCACTATCTGCACACACCCTGCCACTACCCTGTCAAGCAGAGCAGGGGATTTTGGGGCAGAGACAAATTCTCTGAGAGTGATTCTTATTGTTAAAGTAAAGTAGACCCATGCAGTCTTGCTGGGTCAATTTACTCTAAGGGAAGGTGCACTATTAGCAGAGCTATGGGATCATACCATGTATACCCCAGGGTATATAAGGTTTCCACCTCATCTGCTGAAACTGGAGTTTGTGCTTTGTGTTCTGTGTGCATATGGTGTGGAGTGAACCCTTATTTTTTATCATAAAAAATAATCAAATACACGTTTGAGGTATTTCTACCTTCAGTTTATAGAAAGACCACATCCCTAGGATACAGTGTAATTTTCCATAACAAACTATTTGTTTTATGAAATGGCCAAATTTCCATTATAAAAGGCTGTCAAAATTAACTGCTTATATAAATATTGGGTTATTCTGCATTTCATACACAGAAAATAGATACCTAAACATTACATTTAAACAATAATTAATTGCTTTAACAGTTATAAAATTGGGAGTGACTAAAGCTTGAATCTCCAACTCTTAGAATATACTTATATGCATTTAGGGAAGCCATTTCAAAAAAGTAACTCTTAATACATTCAAGTTTGCTGAGCTTCTTGTGGGAAACAATATCTTACCTAATTGAATCTTACTACTCTTACTAATATATTACATGCAATATTTTCATACTACACCGGTACTGCCACACAGCTTTGCAACACAGAGCAATAGCCTTAAATAATCTCTTAGCTCAATACAATTTTTCCAAGGTTAGCATTTCATCTGGTATGAGTCTGAACATTGTATCATGTTCCTATTTGGAATCTTAAGTCTCTGAGATCATCTCTATTTGCCTTTCTCTCTTTCACTCTGTTACCAGTCTTAATCAGAAAGGTTTCTGAAACTTCATGGTAACCTAGGAAATACTTTCCCGTTATGCCTGCCCTTATATCATAAGGCCCCATAGTGTGCCTTATGATGGTGCATCATCTTTCTCAGAGTTCAAAGGGACAGTGTAGATGTAACAGTCCAGAATCAAGACAAAAAAAATTCTATTTTCTTTTATATTTCCATTTTAAAAAATTAGTTAGAAATAAAATTCTTTAGTTTTAAATGTAGAAATTATTAAGTAATGAGATAAGCCAATTTTTTATGAAGTTTGGTTTTGTACTCCCTGAAGAAAAAAGCAGTAAAATAAAATAAAAAAAACTTGAAAGTTTAGGTTGACTGAATTTCTCATCTGCTTTGGCTAAGACTAAAGCCAGTCCCTTTTACATGTCTGACTTTCCAATGAGTTTCTATTCCAGCCGTGAGGGATTGCAGAAGGAATGCTTAAGATTCATGGGAAAGATGCAAAGGAACAGGACTAAATCACCCTGTGATATGCAGGTACTTGATTCTGAAATGCAATGAGGGCAGTTTAAGTGACAAGCAGATAAATACACCACCACTGTTGCTTTTGACAAAAATTTCTAGTGGTGGACTCTTCACCGATTCTTTTCCTGATATCCTGGTTGCTGAAATCTACATCTATCCTATACCTCAGAACAACCCTATCGGTCTCTACAGTGCAGATTATTTGTTACTGCTACAGAAAAATCTGGAGTATGTCAAATCTGAAGGCAAACTGTTGAATCTCATCTCCCAGTAGGAAGTAGTAGAGCAAATACGTCTACAGGGTTACTCATACTTAACTTTTTATTGTAAATTAGCTAAAACAAAGTTTTCTCTCTGCTGCACTCAAGTGGTACTTCTCTGTAGAATTCAGTGGTATGAGAAGCCAGATTCCATTCTGCCAGAGGCTGACTTACAATAGCGACTTCATAAATTATTTATCATCCCATATACTTGCAACATGGACAATAACTCCCTGGCTTGTTCAAAGGCATTAGATTTGCTTGTGTTGAACTTAATATAAGTGTAAAATGGTCTAGGTAATGGAGAAGTTGTTAACATCAGATTGTGACTAATTTTCTGTCTATGTGGAGAAACAGCATTAGTGCCCATGCCAAAGCCTATAAATCAGTGTGTTGAAAAGGTAAGTTTTAGACAAGTGTTCTCACAAAAAATGAGGATAAGAGAGTCAAAATGGAAAAAATTCTCCTTTAATATGATCTCCCAGAAAGCATCTCTAGAAATCGAGTAGCCCAGAGGCTTTTGAAGCTCTCCTAAAATTGGAGTTGAAGAAGGTCAACTGTCAAGATACTGTCAGCAGCTGACAATTAAAGGGCAGCTACAAAGCACTGAGAGCTCTCTGCCAATTGCTTTCTACATGTTAAACATCTGGAGCTCTTGAGACCCTTCTAGAGAAAGAATCATTTATTTGCAAACTAGTTTTCATCAGCACTCATAAAAAATTACAATGGCAAACACAGATTGGCATTAACTGCTTTTTACTTTATTCTTTTATGAAATACGAAATAGTTTCTAAAAATACTTGGAAGAGAATTCAGCTCAGGCTTTTTCACATTAATAGTAAACATGATTGAAAGTAAAAAAAAAAAAAATGGAATAACCAAGTGACGCTTAGCATATCTTTACAGTAAATCATGAATAATAATTTAAAAATTTGAATGCAGTGGAACTCATAAGTGGTCTAGATTAATGTGAGGCAACCCCTCAAGAGGTATTCTGACCACCTGAAATGTTCAAATATTATGACCCTCTCTTTTTCTCATGATTGGATTTTAAAAAATGCTTGCTATGGTGTTTAAGCAAAAAATAAAAAACAGAATTCCATGCTCCTTTACTGCAGAAGCCCTGAAGCCCTGCATGTAGAGGGAGGATGAGAAGGAAAGGAATGCTGTGGTGGGTGTGCAAGCCTCTTTTTAAAGCAAGTTTCTTCTACAGATGAAAAGCCGTAATCGCTACAAGAAAATCTCAACATGAAGAAATAAGCTCATCAGTTATTAAATAATAAAGCACGAAGTGCTGCTAATTTTTCAATTATTTTCAGAATAAAAAATAAGTACTACTAGGCCTATTGGGAGGAAGGTGAGAAAAGGATTGCTAAAGGATAAGGAAATTAAAGGCTTCAGTGAACTTTAGAGCTTTTAAAGCAGGCTCAATAAAATAAATAGATATAACTTGACTTTTCCAAAAGATCAAATGATTGGAACAAGGTTTTTGATCACCTCTTTTCAGTAGGCACCTACGTCAAGTAACTAGGTTTTAAAAGTCCCTGCGTCCCTCAGTCATCACAGGCAAGGTCAGAGTTCTTCAGTAGTGGTGAGATGTTTTTCCTCAAATTACATTCATGCTTTTCTCCAATGATCAACAATTTGCTGTAATGAAAGCCAGTAAAGAAGTGCCTGTTTCGACAAAATACCAATTAGAAGGTCTTTTGGTTCAGGACAGGATTCATGTGTCACTTCAGCTACTGCAACCCAGAGGCCTCAGTTTCAAGCCATGACTCTGCATGGAGCAGTGGGCTGCAGCTCGTGTCTGCCAGAACCCCCAGTGCCCAGGAATGCTGCTGTGGCCATCCACCCTGGGGAACCAGCAGAAGCAGAGAGGGAACTTGAATGTTTCTCTCCCCTACCCTCTTAGTAGCACAAAGCATGGGTCGTTGGCTACTTCTTTCTGAGGAAGAAGGCAAAAAATGCTTTCCAGACAAGCTCTAGTGATCAGCAGCTTTTTAGATGCGGCCATTTCATTTAAAAACTGAAGTGGGTTCAGGCTTTGATGATGATATATAGCATGAACTTCAGTCAAGATATTTGTGTTATGCTGTTTTTTGTGACAGCAAACTGTACTATTACAGAAGATATATTCTGGTGGTGAATATTATTACAACACCCATGGTTTCATGGTTCAGAGAGACAGGATGTTTCAGACTTGCTACAAGAAAAATACCTTGTGATACAGTGCTGTGCATTTTGGTCCTTAAGCAAAATTACCATCTTCCCGCTGTTAATTAGTTTTTTAAATTATTACATACATAGCTGTACCATTGCAGCAGATCATTGTCTATACTGAACACAGTGAGATCAGCCCTGTCTGTATGACAAATATATATGCTTTTGCAGATTGCACATAAGCTAAAAATTAACTGTGAGATTGTGACTTCAGATAAAATCTGGTAAACATTTTTTTTTTTTTGCATGAGAAACGAGAGAAAGGAGGTGATGGGAGGAAAAGAATGCATCACAGTTTCTGTGGGCCACTGAAAGCAGCTTGACAGTACAACTGCAGGGAAGTGGTGGAAAACACTGGTATAAAACAGGTTCTGCTAAAGGCTAACAAGCCTAATATTTGAGCCAGCTAGTGAAGAGTAGTGCTTATAAGTCCTGAATGCTCAGTGGGTCTGATCTTTCACAGATATAAATTGATGGAGACCCATTAATCTCAGTGGAACTATACCATTTTACACTCTCACACTCTGATCCAATTTGAGTCTTCTTTTTACCTTTCAGTGGTTCTGCTTTTCAAATCAGTCCTACAAAAACAAAGCAACTGTGCACCTGAGGAATTTGCTTGGTGAAGAAATACATTCCCGTTTTATCTTTCCACCTGGGTCCTCTAGTTTGTTGGAAAAAACTGAAGATCTTTCTTTTGTTAAAAAAAAAAAACCAACAAAAAAACCCCACAACAGAACAATAGAGTTTGCAAAATATACTACTTTCAGTATAATAATTCTCTTTCTACACTACATTATTTTCTATGTCATCTAGTTCCGTAGGGTCACTTTCAGTGTACTGAGAGCTCATTAATAAGTTGTCCTCAGTTCTACTACAGCAAAAACAAACTCACCATACTCCTTGAAGAGGAAAACCTCCCTCCTCTCCTTTGCTGATGTATGCAAGTTCTCCTTTCTTAATCATAACTAATAATTGTTTTCCTGGCTGTCTTACAGTCTTCTAATGGCAATATTGACTAAAATTGAGATATACTGACCAATTAAATTTACGATGGGTGCTTTGATGTCACTTGAACATTGTTATTAATAGACAGATATTGAGGCAGTGTGTGAAACAGAAATGCCTGTAAATAAGTCAGTCAGACCCAGGTCACATCCCAGTATTTGAAACGAATCACAGCAATAGCCCGTTTCAACATGGTTATCAGTTAGCCCAAAGTCAGAAGCATGCCAGGTGCCCCCATCTCCACCAAGATGTCCTGCATCCACATTCATCTCTCCCTGGGTCTCTCTGTGAGCAATCCTCATCCACCCCAACAACCTGATACACAGCAAGCCCTCCTTCTGCTTAACCTTCGTACAAGGTTACGGCCAAGCAGAAGTGGCAAACTGAGCGAGAGGTGAAACCAAAAGTCAGATGTTACCCATATTTAGTATATTTCTGTGTGCAGCTGCATACATAGGTAAAGCTCACAGCACTGCTGCACCCTCAGTTTCTGATGGAAAGTGATGCTCCTCTACAGAAACATTAAGCAGATGCTGCCCTCCGAGACTCTCCAAACAGCACTCCCAAGTCTATAATAGGCTCACAACATGCAAAGTGGAAAATATTTACACCCCTTGGCTAACAGCTGAGTGCTTGGGGAAGTACGAAGGTATTTAATGTCAATAGGTGCTCATTTCTAAAGCACAGCAACCACCTAGGAATTGTCAGCTCTCTTTCCAAGGGATGAGCCCTTGCACTAGTGTGCGGCAGTGTTGCCGCCCCATATTAGTGTAAAATGGTCAAACCCAAGAGCTCAGCCAGCCTTCACAAGCACTGCAAAAACTGAGCTGTGGGAGAAAGGCTGGGAATTGGGGAAGAAGAGAAGAAGAGCATGAGAGCACAGACACTTTCTTTCAGAACAAATGATGGGCACTTTTCACAGGGCATGAGCAATTACATGGTAGCAGTAGCTCAATATCATCTTCCAAGAATTCTCTAGTTAAAGTTGAGATTCCTTGATTTCACCCTTAAAGATGTGCATTCCTCAGAGCCATACCTTAGTTGCTGTACATTAAGTCAAAAACATGCTTACCTCCCACTTTATCCTTAGAAGGTAACGTTCATCCCTTCCAAAACCTCTTTGCTACATCCAGATGGGTTAGAGTCATAGACTGCTCTGAACGACCACATAGAGAATGGTACACAGGTCCTGGCAGCAGTCACTCCACAAGTGTGTTTTTATGCCTCCATGACAATTAGCTAAATTTAATTTGATGGGAAATTTTGTGCTGTGCTTTTAAAAAATCTTACACTGCTGACATTAACACACACTGTAGTGAAAGATTAGTTGGTGTGTTTTCTCATACCAGGAATTTTTGTGGGTAACTAGTATAAACCTACCAGCTACAGAAAGAAATCTCTGCAGATATCTTCTGCTAAATATTTGTTTCTTATTTTTAATATAACTTACTCAAAGAAAAATAAATCTTGCTTTTTGTGTTTGCATGCAATTCTCCTTTAGATAAACTATAACAAATTTGTCTTTCTATGTGACTGGGAGAATCCCAACTGCTCACCCCCACCTATTAAGAGGGAGAGATCATCAGCTATGTTTATCTATCCAGGCAACCTGGATATCTTATTTGGCTGGACAGCAAGCTATCAGAGGCGTATCATATACCACCATGAGACTATGTGGCTTAAATAAGTAGCTAAACTGAGTTCTCATCCATCCTCACAGCTCCCACTGGGAGGAAGAAAGGAGTAAGAAAATCAAACTCGGTAGGGACCTTTCATTAGTTTAATTTCTATAGTTCAACACTGTTTACATAATAAAATGATAGCTATAGATTTTTCACTTTCTAAGAACAAGTGAAAAATGTACCTCGAAATTACAGCATAGTTGGATTACAGATACCACACTATCAAATACATGTAAGAGAAGTGTTTAAATCATTTAATTGTTGTCTTCTGAGAACTGTCCCTGCACCAAAATTTTCGCTTACAAATTTGCTACTGAAGTCTGGCTCCTGGAGTTGCCCTCTCTTCTATCTGATCTGGCTCTGATTTCTTAATTTTCTATTTTAAAATTGGAGGCCTTAAAACAGAAGACTAGTTTTGAGCACTGTGAACCCTATCAATACACTTCTGACTCTGACACAGTCTGATACAGGAAAACAAAAACGATAACTTCAAAGGACCAAATAATGTTTTTCTAATGCTATGTTCTTTGGATGCTGCTGAAGTAAGAGTAGTAGTAAAAATAGAGTTTAGAAGGGTTCTAAACAATTTTCTAGAAGACAGAAGAATCCTTTCGCTAAATAAGCTTTCAGAAACTGATGCTGCATTTTAAATTTCAATAAATTAAATAAATTTGCTTAAATAGAACAAATACAACTTACCTCCCTACTATTTACACAAAGATAATACTTCAGACTTGGCAAATATCTACTGCTATCAGAAGACATGTTCTTTGCTTTTCCACTTACTGTGAAAGGTTTACCAGTCCCTCTTGCATAATTGCATATAAGGGCCTTTGTGGTGCCTGGCTTTACAGCTGTCATTGCCAACACAGATGCACCTCAGGTTGGCTAGGGAAATAAAAAGCATTAGAACTTTTGAACTGCTTTAGGATACAGAAACCGAAAGTCTGAGTGTCCCAATGACTCCAGGGCATAAACTGTAAATTACATCAGTTCCACAGCCCAAAGCTTGTGGCTGAAAGTGCCATTTTCACACTATATGTAAAGCCAGTGTTTGACTGGAAGTGTAAAAACTGATGTCCCTGCAGGAATATATCTATTTTCTGGCTGAAACAGGCCAGGAACAAGAAAAACGAATGCTATAATTCTAACATACAGAGACCCATCTTCCACCCAATATGAATGTGGGAGGAAGAGTACTGAGCCATCATTTCATTACAAAACACGTAATTTTGTTCTGGCAGCTGGTAAGACCCCAGCTGTCCCTTTCACTTTCACCCTGTGACAAACACATGGTGAGCTGTAAGAATTTCAAGCACTAAAATGGAAAAAAATCTGAACAGTGATTTGCTGAGAATGCTCATTTGAATTGGGATGTCTTCCTGGCTGTCCCAAATGACTTGCTTTTCTGTTAGCCCCACTGCATCTAGAGCTCTTGGCCATATATTTGCAAGATCACATGACAGATTAGGTGTTAAACATTTCTTATGATTAAATGAAGAGCCATCAGGCTTTGTCTTTTGACAGTAACACCATGGTGAGTAGTTGGCATTTCTGCTTTGTACCACTTAAACAAAGGAAATCACCAGTACAAGAGAAGTTTTTTTCCCTATAAGACTAAAAAATTACAGGAAAACCCTGTATGCATCATAAAATATCACTTTTTCAGGCTGTTTGTCCTTAAAAGATGCTTCACTATTGATAGAAGAACCACCGGGTGAGTGAAAAGGAATTGCGTATGACTGAATGCCTCAATTATAATTCATCATTGCAATAAAGACTCTGGAAAATCAGTCTGCTTTGGTGATGTACCTAGAGATCTGGTAAGGGCAAGCCAAGAGCTGAGCTCCAGGAGGGAAAAGCACTTAAATGGGGAGGAAAGGGAGGCAACAGTTCCTGTTATATGCTGTATTTATATTCTAGGGTACAGAATTAAAGATTTCACAGTTTAAAGGTGATCTGCAGTACAATGAATCAAGTTCAATAGAGTGTGCATAACTCTGCTGGAATCACTTCACAGGTGACAGCTCTTGTCCCCTCTACCGAAATAACCTCAGAAAGAGCAGCCATTATATTATATGAAACTTCTGCAGTACACTCTTTTTGACACAATGTGATTCCAAATGCTAGGAAGCTTCTTATCCTCTGCAGAGGCCAACCTTAAATTGTATTTTGTTCTTGATGCTGAATGGAGAATGTTCAGAGAAAGCACTGCAGAGAAACTTTCATTAGTAAAGTAAAAACAGTGTCATTTCCTCAACTGAAGTACACTTAGCATATTTACTATTTATACCACCAGTAGCAGCTGCTACAAAACGCAGATTTTGGATCTTAAAAACCAAGCTTCTCTCAAAAGAAGATTAATTTAATTTTTAATTTTTTCTCTCAAAAGTGATTAATTTAACTCTAGGAAACAAGTATAAACCAATGTCTTCTAGACTGCCATTTGGAAACATGGTAATTTTTGTGTAGCTATAAGGTTGTCCCTCGCAGAACAGACTGTAGCCCCTCTAGATTGAGGCTTCCCTTGGTCACATTTAATAATGGATCACTGAACAAATACTATATTAATCTTTCTAAACTTATGCCTAAAGAAGTAACGCTTCAGTTTTTAAAACAGCTGGCAGCTCCCATAAGATTTTGGGGAGGGCTGTGGAGGGCAGAATGGCACAGGGATTACAGAATAATAGCTCAACTATCACAGCTTGACTTGGGGCTGTTGCATGACATGAAAAAAATTGTCCTTAAGTACCTCAGAACAGATGTGGCACTAAAGAGTCTATCCGTGACAAGCCTCTTTGTTTCTGCAGCCATCAGTAAAGACACAGCAGAGGAAATGGAGGAGCTGCAGTTATGCATTTGCAATACACAAAGTCCTTGTTTTCCCACTAGGCACTGCAGAATAGCAATTGTCCATTCACAGCACATATCACATCCTCTGCATTTCACAGCTAATATTTTTGCAGTCCTTAAGCAGGCATGTTCAAGCCTAGTATGGTTAATTTTTGTAACCCTTTCAGGCACATTGCATGAGGTAGGTGTGCTCATGTTCTCTACCTTGCTATATAGATAGTCTCATCAGGTGTAAATTCTAAAGTTAAACGAAAAGATTTTCAAATTGTAGAGGGTTTATATCTACAGAAAGATCTCAAAGAGAGCTGTCTTGTTTCACAGACTGGGAAAATGTGAAAATTGCTAGTCACTGAACATACCTGTATTTTAATCCAATTAATAAAGGACATCGGCTGTGTCGTCTGAAATTATTTTTAAGATCACATATACACAAGCTCCAACAAGTGGCTCCTCCTCTTGTATGTTAGAATCACGCTCCTAAAAACAATGTTAGTTTTATGCTAGCAGTTGCTTTCGCTTCCTGCAGCACACACCGGCCACTGTGCTGCTGCAATACTCATTCAAGGCAGATTACTAGCTCAAATATGAATTGAGCCTATATGCTCTTAGACTGGCAGCAGGCTGCATTACTTCAACTTCCAATTAATTCCCACTTTTCTCAGGGTGAGTAGCAAAAGCTATCTGAAAACTGGCATTAATATAAGGTTATCAGCTTGATCCCTTCACACTGAGGATCTGCTCCTAAGTCAAAGCACAGGCTTCTTAATTTCAGAGTTAAGAACCCAAAGTAAAGCAGTCAGGGAAAAAAAGGTAGACATATTCCTAAAAAAACGAGGCTGTTAATCTCTCCTGCTTGATCTGTTTATTTCCAACTTCTTTCTCTGCTCTAACTCTCAGACGAACTCACAACCCCCTCAGGATACAAATGAGTTTGTTTTCTTCTCCTTTCATCTAAGCCAACAGAGTCCCAGCTACCTTCTCCTGCCATAGAGCAGTCAGAAAACACACACAGAAAGCAATCACGCTTCCCTCAGCAGATCAGAAAGGACTACAAAGCAGATTATTTCTGCAATCTTCTTCTGCCATCACACAGTTAAACCAACGTACGTTAAAATTCTCATCTAGTTTGAATAAAGAGAAAAAGGGAGGAAATTCAAAATCTTGTTGCTGTAGTAACTATCAACAGCAAAAATCTTTCCCAGTAAATAATAGTATTATCTCCCTCTCCCCCTCACAGTTTTAGTTCCCCTTCAGAAATCATCATGCTGGCTCTTTCAGATTTGCTGTACATACCTCAACCATTAAACAAGACATTTAACCATAGTGGCAGTTCTGTGACCTTTGAATGCTGTGAAATCTCTAAGCGGTGCAGCTTGTTCATGAAGACTTGTACTGCAGAATCCAGTAACTGCATCCAGGATTAGGAATACAAGTAAGTAACAGCAGCAACAACAACAACAAAAAAAAAAAAAAAAAGAAAGAAAAAAAAAGAAAAAGGGAAAAAAAAAAGGAAAAGAAAACCTCCCCAAGACCCCCCAACCCAGCCAATAAACCACCTTAAGAAGCAAAAAAAAATCAGAAATAGCGTGCACTTTTCTGCCAGTGTACGGACTGGGGTAGAGCTGAGCTTGCTGCAGTCAGCCTGCCTGTGTTAGCAAGCAGAAGGCCGTGCACGGCTGGGAGGTGCTGTCAACTGCCACAGGCAAGGGAAAGCAGACCAATCCGCTTCAGCACTGTCAGCTCGCTGGAGTGAAGCCTTTTCTGTTTATGTTTCCTCATTTCAGGAGTGACGTCAAAGGGTTTAGTCTTTCCTCTGCATGTGCTATTAATTTTAAGCGACTACTATGGGAAGAATGTGGCAGTGATTTAAGCAGGCTACCTTACTAAAAGAAGCCAGAGGCATAATTTGTCTGTCCTGGATTTAGCTTAGAAATACTTTATAATGAGAGGTACCAGAAAGATCCAAAATATCCACACGACATGGAGATAGCTATAAATATGCACATATATAGAAGAAGTATTCTTAAATATTCCTAAGATATTTCCTAGGGAGAGCTGTTATCTGTTTGGGTTGCAGTGCAAAATCAGACCTGATTCTGCCCTTGCCCTGAAGGAAATCAGGAAATGCTTCTCTGAATTCAGTGCTGTTACACCAGTGTAAACCTGGCAAAAGAGATAAGACTGAGACTACTGTACACATCCCTTTATCAGTCAGCACAGGCTATATTGCAAATTAGCAAACTCCTTTCATTACTACATTATGGTCTGCTTAAGATCTGCTGCTCTGGGCAAACATCCATTCCATCAGCCAGTCGCAGCCCAGCTGTGTTCTCCTTACAGCTCTGCCGTGGACCGCCATGAGGGTTTTATTTCATACCCAAGTCTGTTTCAGAAGGCAAGAGGCAATGGTAGAGGCTGACTTCTTGTGTTGCTGCATTATGGGCAGAAGGGGTGCTATGCAGCTGAAGTAGAAGGAAAAAACAAGTAGCATAAGTCAAGGTCAATTAGCACAGGCAAGAGAGGCCACACCAGCACAAGATAACTGATAGGAGGTCAGCTGGTAACAGTAACTGTTTAACTGTCTTCATCATTTTAATTTTATTGATTTGCTCTTCCAGGGATTCCTTGCAAACAGACTGGTTTACTATGTATGGTTCTCTCCTAACAACCTAACAATAAATTTTAAAATGCATATAAATGCTTTTGAAAACTGAGAGACCGACAACTCTCAGTGACCCACAGAACAGGTAAAAAATAGGAGAAGTAGTGGGAGCTTCTCCAGGAGAATACACTCACAAAAACTGATTGATGCTATAGCATACTGTTCTGGAAAAGCCAAAATATTTAATGATTTTTTTTTTCCCCTCACATAAAATTCTGCCTGTGGTGTCACTGCTAACATAACTATCTTCAGTAAGAAATACAAAGAGTTGTGGTATTGTAAGTGCTGGAATAACATGTTAAAAATATTAAGTTACCAATTTACAAAATCAATTAGAGCTCATTAGCTTCCTCTGACTGTGCTTAGAGAACTGTATGAAGCAATCTGGAACATACAAATAGGCATATTATCTCTAATACAAAGAAAATTATCACGTTCATCTTCACTCAACATCGGTGAGGGTGTAGCCAAGTATTGCACATTGGGAATTACTCTTCAGGGACAGTTCGGGGAACATCAACTGAAAACAATATAGTTTAGTGGAATTATTCCAATGAGTATGTTCAGATCTGAATGCTTCAGTATTGTTTAGTTCTGTCCTGGATTCAGTTGGTGTTTTATCAACATTGTTTTTCACCTAAATCCAAAACAGAGAATCATACCAACTGGTAGGATGGAAAATCAACTCTACCTCAGCTGAAAACCAGACAGGCCTAAAAAAAAAAAAAAAGGAGCGTTGTTAACAGTTATTAACTGTTTAAAGTGTACATTTATTCAAAATAAAAAATGACAAAGCAAAACTCCAAACTAAACACTACTAGAGATTTTTCTTTGTACTAGACACATTATTTGGCCTTTAAAATCTTTCAGAGGCTTCACAACAACATTTATTTAACTGTGACATGTCTCAAACTGTGTTGGGCATTTCTTTGGAGAGTGCCTACACTCTGTGAGGACCCCCTCTAGGAATGTGACATTATAGGTAATCAGGGGTAATCCTCTGTCCAGATGTGTTCTGGCTCTGTACAGAAGTAGGTAACGGGCAATGAGGAGAGGAATATATTTTCTCCACATTCATTGTGATTAGAACAAGTAAACTGCAGCAAAGGTAAGCTGTTGGATATGAGAGAAACTAAAGGTGGGAGAGTGAAATACTGAAATAGCTTGGCAGTGATAGTCCAGAGTGTCCTATTACTGGCTATTTTTAAAGGTAGGGTTGGGCAAACATCGTTCACAAGCAGTTTTAGTATAGGTACTACTTTGGAATATAGGCATTAAGGAATTTATGAATGTCTATTCAATCCCATTTTTTTTCTTCCGTTTTCTATACTTTAGCATTGATCTTATTAATAGTGCACTGTGTTTTATGAGTCAGGGTGCTGGTACGTTTTAGGTCTATGCAAAGTCTTAGCTACTATCTCTGAGGCCACCTCAATCTCTGGAGATCATGTGGCCATCTGAGAAGCAGCCTTTGTAGTTTTTGTGTTGGAGATGTTTTCTGGGTTAAATGATGGAGTGGCCTGGAAGCACATAATGTTGCAGTGTCTGCTTAGAGAAAGACAAGATGAAATGAGTACATGTACGCAAAGATGGGAACCAGAAGAAGCCTAGAAAAAAAAGTCTGGAAAGATGAAAAGTTAATGATTATTTATGAAGGGTTGTAGGAGAAAGAAAAAGAAAGCAAACTAACATATGCACAAATGTAAAATATATTCATGTGAAGAGAAGGAGCTGGAAACTTTAATGCAAGATTAAAATTACAACTTAATTGACATAACAGAAACTTGATAGGGTACAGTCATGTGAATGTGTGACTAGAATACTAATGCTGAAGAGCACATCTTGTTCAGGAACAACAGGAGGGAAAAGGGTGAAGGAGGTTATGCCGTGTATCTCTCTCAGATGTTCAGAATGTGTCAGGAAAGTACACTGAAATTATGACGGATAATACAAAAAATAATATAGGTATTATTAGGTAATCTGCTGCAGATCCAGAAATCTCAAGTGGATAACTCTTTCACAGCAGTTAACAGGATTGTTTGAAGCACATGATTTGGCCATAAGAGCAGATATTGATCATGCCACTCTTGGAAAAGAGCTGAACTAGACACAGACACCTTAGTTAATTCTCTCCAGAATAAGTGTTCAGGGAATCCCTCAAATTTATGAGCCTCTCTTTCTAAGCAATCCTGCTTAAGTAATTTCTTTGCCTTCCTTTTATAGCCATGGCTTAGCACTAGTGGCACTTTGACAAGCCTTCACTGATTCCTTCTTCTCAGCATAGGTGGCACACGTATGGATGATGCTAGGACATGCTACCTTCTACCATGGGATAGCATCACTTTTCTTAAGCCCCCATCAGTCTATCACACCCATTCACTGTGGACTTTGGAAAGGAACTTGGATATTAGAGAGACTGCTTAATCTTCCTCACCCAAAACACACTCTCTATACTCAGACATACTGTATGAAAAACCAAAAGAAACATATCCGAGTGCCAGTAAAAAATTGATTTGCACATGATACAGTGACAGACACAGGTCATGGACAAAGGTGTCTCCTCCCAAGATACTTTCCACTTTCTTCCCTTCTTCTTAAATTCTACCTTGGCCATCTTTAGGAAGGGCTCAAGCATGGGATGATGTATTACTCTTTTTACAGCTGTCAATAATGTCTGAATGTCTGAAGGAATAAAGCAATTTTAGAATGTGGGAATAAAGAGCGGAAGAAGATGCATCCCTCGTTACCTGCTGCCATGGCTGCAAGAGTTCATAACTCACTTCTCTTTCATATGCCTCAGCTCCCCCAGAAATTGCTCTGAATTGCAAGGTCATAGATGATACACTAACTCTCAACGTTATTGCTTCTTCTCCTTAAGGTCTTAACAAGGAAGCCTGAGGATGCTGGGGAACCCTGTGATCAAATATGTCCTTAGTTAAATCTGTAGCATCTTTCTTTGTTGGGGCAAAATAATGGTGAAAAACCAGCAGAGGCACAGTCTGCTGTAGTCATGAAAATAGAAGAAGGTGGTGGACAACTGCAGTGAAAGTGTAGTGTAAAATAAGCTTTTAGATATCCCACCCTAGAAGGACACTTGCAGGTTAGTTTCTAAGTTATACTGGGTATGTTACCATTAGGAAAATGTAAAGCTAGATTTCTCCATGCTGAATATGTGGAATGGCTGGATAGTGACTGGAAGCAGATATCCAGTGTTTGCTTACATACAAATTAGTGCCCCCAGCTAGAGTTTCAGTCTCATTACAGATGCAGGGATTGGTTGTGAACATCCTTTGTGCACCATCTGTGGATCAGACTCCCTTATTGTTCCCCTCTTCACCTGGATCTGTACAATCTTTTCAGTGAATTTGCAGCATCATCTGAAGATGATGTAAGGCTGGTGATCAGCTGAGGCTCAGGGGTGTCTGTAATGACCCAGGCAGGATGCAGAGGGCAGTATGCCTCAGAGAAGTATGGAGATAAGTGGGAGCAAGGCCATCCCAAAACAAGGACACAAATTACTGATGTAACTATAGAATTAATTTATCTGACTCAAAAAGCTAGCATGTTGGTGCACAGCTTCTACTGCTGGGCTTGACTTAATCTGACTGAGCACTGTTATAAGTAGGATGACACTGCTCCTGAGTTTCAGGAGCCAAGAGAATGGTCTCCAGTTTCCACAAACTTAACCGTACATTATTCTGTCTGACTTTCTAGCCTTGATCCTACCAACCTATTGTCAGATATCTTTTCCAATGTGATTAAAAATTCAACTGTTTCTGACAAATAACTTCCCTCTAACTATCCTCTGTGCCCTTTCCAGAGCTCCCAATCTCCCTTCCTCTCTTCTGCTCTAACCCAAAATGCTGAATTGAAAAAAAAAGAAAATCTGTTTATTATTTTGTTTCTGTTAGCTTTCTATTTCCTGGATAGCGCAAAGCCAAGGACCTATGCAAGAGAGAAAGGTTCCTCTCTTACAACATTTGCTGCAGCTCAAGTACAGTTTTAAAAACCCGGTTTGGAAGTGGTTATAAAAAACAGTTGTGATCTAAGCCCAGTTATTGTAGTGGATACCCAGGCAATTTAGGCTGACCTCAGACATTTCCCTGGAAGGGAGAACACAAGGGCATTTGGGCAGATGGTCAGCACTATGGATTTGCTAATAGCCTGCTATTTCAGAGGGCAAATAGGCATGTACAGATCCTTAGGTGCCCACGCACAGATACTTTCAGGATTGAGGTAAGTGGTGTACTGAAAAAAGGAAACTTACACAGTAGATGAGGTAGGGAGTGCTTTATGATATGGTGGTACAATAGTACTTAACAACAGGTAAATTAGGTATGACTATCTGTGTATGATTGGTTATAATTTTTTCTTTATCAGGGATAAATAGCTACTTGTGTGGTTCGTAAATTTTCAATAGATTGCATTCTGCTCTATAAACTTCTTATTGGCCAGTATATTAAAATCTGTGGAAAAGGAGTGAAGTTCCCACACTTCAATTTCTCTTGGTTTAACCAAGAACATTTGGAGTTACCTAATGTGACTGAATTTTTAGAAAACCTCTCCACTTCTAAATATTTATCCATAGATTCTATTGATGGGAAAGATCTCTGAAAAAACGGAATTTCATTCTATTGCAAAATCATAGAAGTAATTTCTCAATGGATTAGATACTACACAAACAGCATTAAACAAGCACAACAAGTACCGTACAGGATGAAAGCATCAGGAAGAGAGTTTCAAATTTCCATTAGCTTGTGGTACTGATCTACAATGTACCATGGACCTTGATTTTCAGCAGACATGACTCCTGAGTTACATTAAAAAATAACAGCATACAGGATTATTGAGGAAAAAATAGGATTTAGTCACTGGTTTCTGTTCTGCAGCATTTACACTAATCTCAAAAGGTGTCAATAGGATTACCAGTGCCACTAACTTGCTCTTCTTCCTGTAGCAGTAGGCTTCCTGACCAGTAGCATGCACAGCAGTGGTAAGCCCCCTAAAGTCTGAGCACAGACGCACTGTCAGAAGCGTGGTTTGTAGTGTTGCTACAGTTACTGTATTTAGGTATGAAGAGCTTCACTATCTGGAACTAAGAAGTTGATCTGGAATTCCCAGGCATCAAAAAAGAAGTGTGAGAAAGCAAATTTCCAAGTGGCTTTTTTTTTTTTTTTTTAAAATGACCAGATCATATGCAAAGCATTAGTCGTCGTCTTCATAAACCATTTGATTTCAAATCCAGGAAATTTTAAAAACAGCTGAAAAGTTTACTGTTGTTCCTTACCTGAAAGAAGAGAAACTATTTTATTTTCACCAATGGTGACTACTTTAGTCTTCATTGTGCTTACCTACAGGTAAGTAGCACAAATTCCCTCTCAAACAACAACATGCAGAAAAAAGTTTTAGTCTTAAACATAGCATGATCAGCATATCCATAAATATAATTTTCAGAATACTGCTGTTGCTGATATGTCCCCACATTTGCCCACCCCTGATATTTGCAAACATTTTTATTTACCTGCTTCTTTCTAGCAAATGAATTCTTTAATGTGATTCCTGTTGTTTAGCCCAGTTAAAACGAGAGAAACCAAAGTCAATAATTTCCTATGCCATAAAGAAGGTTGAAGCAACAGAAAACAAGCCAGATGCAATTCAGCACTGCAAGGTTAAAAGTTGAGTCAGAAAAAATGAGTGTACCTGTGAAACAGCAGAAATTAAAAAGTATTGCAAGAAAAAATTTAAGCCTTGTTTGTTCAGTTGAGTGCCTTATATCCTATGGCCAGCAAGTAGGAAGGGCCAGAACAAATGATAAGCTGTTTTCCATCTCAAGCTTTTTTTCCCTCAAATATTTGAAATATAGTTTTACTAAGATAAACACAAATGTTTTCCTCAGTGAATTCTTCAAAAAGTTTTTTTTTTCATTAACTGAAATTAGCCACCGTAGTGGGAAAAATTGTACTGACAGCTAGAAAATACTCCCAAGTCAAGCAACAGGGAAAAACTCTCTCTTACAAACACACAAAAGCACCATGAATTCTCAGCGAATCTCAGATCTCAATGTTAATCTCTTTCAGACCGCAAATCTCAGTGCTGTTCTGTCCAAAATGCAAGCCAAAACAATTACTTTTTACAGAAGAGGAAGGACATTGTTGGAGTCACAGATTTCCATTTCCTTAGCATTTTAGACAAAAACATCCCTAATTACTCTTCCATCACATACTTGTAAAACAATCTGCAAAGTTAAAGCAGATATAGCAATGTAGAATCAATAACATTTCTGCAGTAACAGAACTGGTAGAAGTAGTGATTCATATCAGTTTTTTCTACACAAACTATTTGAAACGAGAAAGGCATCCAAGCTTTTTAAAAGAGGTAGTTGAAATTGCTGTGAAGTCATTCAAATATTAAAGATGTTCCCTGCCTAACACAGCATTAAGAGTGCTGAAAACAGCCAAAAGACATAGAAAATATGTAATGGGCAAAATCTTCATTGAACTGAGGTCAGTGTGAGCTCACTGTTCACCTTAATGGATGATACCTGCTATAATTTATGATGGAAAATATATTCCGTGTTAACAGTGTAGAGATGCTTCAATCATTCTTAATGTCTGTATTTTCTTTACATAAATTTGCAATCTCCATGAACATGCAATAGTGTTAAGTAACACATAAAACGGACATATTCTGTTCTTCCTGAGAAGGTAGATCCAATGAGGGAGGATAAGAACAGGTTGCTTCAATGTTGTGCCAAGCATCTGCAGTTTTGAAAACTACAGAATACAGTAACAACTGTGGGGGAACTTGCCTTGGCCTGTCCACTGACAGGAGACAAGCCTTTGCTTTTATTTCAGCTGGCTTCTTCCTTTCTCAATTCCAAACAACTCTCATCCACATCTTCACAGTCCATAGCTAGGACCAAAGCTTCCTCCAAGTGTTATAGGTGGCAGATAAAGTCAGATGATGGAAGTAACGAGTCCCTTATCTCCTCACCCTACCTATTGCCTGGAGGATGCCTCCTTTGCGCTGCTGAACTTTTTAGAGCTTCTTCATGCATAATTCAGTTGTTCATGATGTGACAGGGTCCTCTGGAAAAATCCTCTCATCAAGTGAACCAATTTCATCTAGTCCATCCATCAAAACACGATGTTGACTTAAAACTCAGACCTAGGTTACTAGAAACTGCGGAGAAAATGCTATGGAAGAAGAGAGACCTCTTTTACTACCCTTCCTCAAATCATCTCTCATCAGTTATTGTATCACAGAAAGTTAATTCGGGAACCTACTAAAGGAATTTTCATCACCCATCCTTTCTTAGAGGCATATTTTGGCTGATTATTGCAGTGCAACACCTTTACTGACAGCTTCCATCCTGTACCCTGGAATCCTGCATTATTTGCAATAAAAATGTTGTTTTCAATAACAGTTGAGCTTTCCTTTTGAGAAGTATTTTGTTTTTCTCTCTTCTAATAGAGTGTTATCTGATGCTATGAGCATCTCACAGATGCTCATAGACTCACAGATAAATTCATGGACCTGTGTAAATTAATATTCAACAAATAAACACAGCCAAGCTTACTTTTCTCAGTCCTAACTTTCATAAGATTAATACATGGACTCCTCAGATTGTCATCTCTGATGTAATATGTACCAATAGGAGTGTCCTACAGTAGAAAAAAAATGTAAGAAATGTAGTTCTGAGAAATCTAACTGCAATATGCTGTCCAGCCTATCGCAGATTCTATATGAATAATACAAATGTTTTCTCACAACCATGAAACATTTCAATATAGTTAAGATGACATTTATGATTGTCATCAGTTTACGGGCTGGTTTGGCCCGGTTCTGTGACTAATGGTGTGAGGGAGCCACGGACCCACGCCCTGGGAAAGGCAAAGGGAAAAAGGGTAGGGAAATGGGCCTAAAAACAAAGCAGCAGCAACGATCTGAGGAGAAACAAACTAATTTACTAAATAAGATATTGGAATGCAAAATAACACAATATAACATAACTACAATTTAAGCTAATAAATCCGATAAAATGAGAGAGAGTGTCCAAAATTAAGGTAGGCCTTACTCTAATACCGACGGTGAGATGATTGGGGAGGGAGATGCTGCCGGGACGAGAGACAGGTCTCGTGATGTGCAAGTTTTTATCTTTCCCTCTGACCGGAAAATGGTAACAGGGTCACACAGTCCTCTGGGGAATGTAGCAGTTCTTCTCTTCTGAGAACCAGGTACATACACTACATGATGTTATGATGCAGAATACCAATAACCAAAGATCATAAAACCATGACAATGATGCTATTGTAAGCAAGACAGTAAGAAATAGTTTCAAATGTAAGGAGTTCAGTGAACACTGCAGGTAATCCATAGGTCACTCTGAAAATAATGCCTATTTATTTCCATAGAAAATAAAACAGATACAGAGCGCACAGTAACACTATTTGATAGAGCAAATCCTCAGCTACAAAACACTGTTTTTCAACACACCCACCACAATCAGCTATGCATTTTCACCTGTGATAAACAAGAGCTTGCATGCCACATGTAATGATCTGCACCAGTGGACGTGACCTACTGTTGCCACTTCTGAAATGCACCACCCACTGCCTCACTGTGCTACATCCACTGTTTGGTATCCATCAACATTCAGCAAGCATTGATAAAAACAGGTGCCATTTCTTTTCCCCATGTGGAAAAAAATCAATTACATGCATCTTGACTGTAATCACACCTTTGTTTCACATGTGCTTCCATGTTAGATGCTATTTGTCAGATTGCCTCTCTGCTGCCATCTGTCACATGGCAACAAAATGTAATGGACTATTGGTGGAAAGGTTCAACCTCTGCTGTCATACCACCACCATCTGCCTCTGACATCATGGGCCAACAGAATAAAGTAGGAGGCATTACTTTTAGAGTAGCCATTGTAGAAGTACTTGTTTCAGTATGCCACTGGTCTTTTGTAGGAAAAAATTAACTAATGCATATTTTTATTTATGTTTAATGCTGTCTTATCTATACATATATTCCAGACTTGAAAGCACAAGTGTAAACAACAATTTGAGAAGTTGGTTCCTTTCCTATAAAATCCTCTATATCTTAGGAATCAGCTTTTCCATTTTTTTCCTGTAGAAGTGTTATCACTGGATAATTTCCGTATGAAGTTTGAAAAGTAAACTCCAATAATTTAAAGACAATATATAGCATTAGATGTAAGAAAGAACTTAATTTAGTATACCTTGTTTGGAATTATACACAGTATATTATGCTTTCATTGCAAAACTCAAGTGAAACAAATAGGGTCCCAAACAGGGTAGAAAAACTGCTGCTACAGTAACACACCAGATCTGACAGTATTTCTGTTAATTAGTATCAGAGGTATTGCTTAGCACAGCAATAATTATGAAGTTACTATGCCACCCAGTCACTGAACTATGATAAAGATAGGACATAACTATCAAGGCCTTCTTCAGTCTGATGGAGAAAGCTCAACTTTACAATGATTTAGGTGGAATTCAGATAGGACCTCAATTACTACTCCTTGTTACTACTTCTGACCTACCCTCTTCCGGCACAAGCATTTTTGCTCTTTGAGCCAAACACTTTCCCTGCGACCTCTGCAGATTCAGCCACAAAACAGATGCTTGGTATCCCTTCTTTACACTTAAAATATGCAGTCCCCTTCCCAGATCCTTGCAATACCAAGGTATGCATAGAGTAGCTTCCTTTGAATTTGTCTTTCATTGTACTGTCTGAATTTCATCTTTAAAGTTCGAACACATGGAATAGTTCTGTTTACAATTAAGGAATAACCACTAGGAATCAAGGTCAAGCCAAACTAGGGGATTGAATCTACCTCCTGAAGACTAAAAAATGCACAGTAAAAGAGAAGCTAAATATTGTTTAAAGCAATTTCAATTCTATGCAATAATGAGGTATTGCTACATATCCTCTCCTTCTACAATTTAGCTCAAGTTATTGTGCAGCTAAGTAGAAGTACAGAATCAAAATGGTAGAGATTGAAACTGCAATGCTTAAAGAACCCCAGCCAGGAGAACCTAGTGCAGCTGCCCTTCATCTATGATATTTTTCTGAGTGAGATGTTTCTGTTATGACTAAGACCACTAAGTATAGTGAAACAAATCAACCTCTAATAAGGTAAAAACCTATCTAGAAAGCAAAAGTGAACAGCAAAGTGAGGCAATGCTAGAAAGAACAAGCATTAAGGAGATGTTTTTGCATAGACCTAGATCTTTCCAGTCTAATTTTTAATCCTAAAGGCAAAATATCTCACACATGAGATATGTAAACAGGCTAAATATGACCCAGATTAAGGGCAAAACAAACACGTGGACTGCACTACCACACAGAAGGAATTGAGTTCAAAAATGCTCAGAGATTAACTGAGCTGCATCAGAAGGAAGAGATTGAGTTCATATGAAAAACAGGAATTAGAACTCAAGGCCTTACATTTTAGTCACAGTGTGAAGCAACAGCAAGCTCATGTTTATTATTTGTTGAGACTGAAAAGTTATGAGAAAGATTTTCCACTGTAACTGGAGGCAGAAGCACGAGAAATCTTCTGAGGAAACTTCTTCTGTGCAAATGTGAAAAGCCCAAGAGACTTGCTTTGCTGAACGAGCATTATAAATAATGTTTGTATCAAAGACACAGTGATGAATTCTGAGATTTGCTGCTTGTCATTCATCTCTACCCCATTGAAGAGCTATAAGAGCAGAAGAACGTGTTTAGGGTTTGCCACCATTCCTATATCAGACATTACATTTATGCTCCGTACTTGAAGTTTTTATTTGCATCATGTATGAAAATTATCTAATATAGATGCTGTTCTAAAGGTGTAATTGCTTACGGTAGTAAACAGACAAATAAGAAGAGCAAGAAGAACATTCAGTAAGCAGAGGAGAAGTCTGGATCATGTGCTGGATTCAGCCTAGAACTAGAATTTGTCAATAGCTACAGGAAGATTTCATCCTGTCTGCTCTTTATGCTTTCCCCTCACTAATCTCTTCCCCATTCCCACTAGAAATATTAGTTCCTACCACTGTTTGGCACTCTTTTCTTAGGAGGCCATGATTCTTTGCCAGGCTTCCCACACACTGTAGAACAACTGAAGGGACACCTCCCCAACTGCAAATCTTAGAATTGTTTGGGTTGGAAATCATCTAGTTCCAACCCCCCTGCTATAGGCAGGGACACTTCCTGCTAGACCAGGTTGCTCAAAGCCCCATCCACCTGTCCTTGAATGCCTCCAGGGAGGGGGCATCCACAACCTCACTGGGCAACCTCTATCACTGTCTCATCACACTCACAGTAAAGAATTTCTTCCTAATATCTAGTTTAAACCTATCCTCTTCCAGTTTAAAGCTATTTCCCCTTGTCCTTTCGCTACATGCCTTTATAAAAAGTTGTACCTCAGCCCTCCTGTAGGCCCCCTTCAGGTACTGGAAGGCTGCTATAAGGTTGTCCCCCCCCTGGAGGGGGGCCCTTCTACTCTCCAGGCTGAAGAGCCCCAACTTTCCCAGCCTATCCTCATCAGGAAGGTGCTCCAGCATTCTGATAATCTTTGTGGTCCCCCTCTGGACCCCCTCCAACAGCTCTATGTCCTCTTTGTGCTGCATGCGGTACTCCAGGTGGGGTTTCATGAGAGCAGAGTAGAGGGGCAGAATAATCTCCCTTGATCTATTGGTCATGCTTCTCTTTACGTATGTTCTATTGATCACACTTATCGTTACCACTTCATAAGTGCCTTTTCACCATTGGATTCAGAGTTCTATAGGGAATGGATTTTAGTAGCGTTGTGGTTTAACCCAGCAAATAACTTAAGCACCACACAGCCCTTGGCTCATTTCCCACCCAAGTGGGTGGAAGGAGAGAGCTAGAAAATACAGAACTCATGGGTTGAGACGAAATGTATTTACTAAGACAGGGGAGATGCAATACACTCGCTGCCTACTGACCAACACCCCACCAGCACCAGTTTGGGTCCAGGTATACTCCCATTACTCAGCAACAACCGAACACTGGTGTACTATAGGTGTACCCTGATTCAGCCAAAACCAGGGCAGGTAGAAAGGAGTTATAGGACAGAAAAAGGATGATAGGAAGCAGTGGATGATCAGGACTCCTGTTTCTTGTACACATATGGATTCAGAGCTATTCTCTCTTACCCGAAATACAGATAGTTCCCAGAAAGTTCTCAAAAACCAGAGGTAAGACTTCTAAACCATCTGCCTGCCAACTACAATGCCTGCTGTTTCCTTTTCCAACAGAGAAATAACATTGTCTGGTTCTCCCTGACTCATGATCTATAGTAAAGTGGAATTTACAAACCACCACAGTCCAGGGAAGGGATGCCGTGATGTGTGTTACGTCATGTCAGCACAGACAGATACAGGCCGCCCAGGTTGTTTTCAGCCCATGTTCCATTCTACTGCTGAGTGAGTGAGCATAGATATGAGGACTGCATCCAGGTAGACAAAAATCTATCTACAAATCTGCAAGTGGAACTGTGGCTTACTGTGCTCTGATCTTTGAATCTGCTCAGATCTTTGAAGAGTTCTGTGTAGCTGCTTGTGGAATGAGTGACGTTTTAAATAAATGATAGCATTAGCTGCAGCTCAGCAGGAGCCACAGTCTTCCACAGAGGCAGAGTTCAGCTAACAGCTAGTCTTGGGGAATCAGGGGCTCCTCTGAAGCTCTTGTAGACAATGTGTCCACATTGCTTTAGGCAATAGCTTTCCAGAAAGGACTGCTGGACGCAGCAATAACTATACTCAGCGTGTACTAGTAATGGCCAAAGACTGGAATGGATTCATGATCTTTTGTCTAAAATCCAAAATTCTGAAAAACTTTTCTAAAAGAAGTATCCCATCAGCACTACCAACAACTTCAGACTGTCTGCTGTCTCAGAAAGGACGTCACATATTCCACTTGTGGTTGCTCAGCACCTATCACACTCAAAAGAACAGTGGCAACAGGCAGACACTTCTTGCACTTCTTTACTTCATTCTCTCATTGCAGGATGAACCTTCTGATGGGATGACAATTTCATCCATAATTAGTAGTTAGAAAGCATTTGAAAGTGCAATAAGCATGCACATTAAGCAATTTATTAATTCTTTTGCTCTTTAACATTTTACTGAATATACTCATTAAGTAAAGAAGAGGTGCTCATGAAATTAAATTGCTGTGAGGTATAGAGAAAATTCTTATACATCCCAGTAAATGTGTCTGAACCACTTCACTGTTTGGCTGATGGATTCAGTTCAGCTGAGTCATTTTTATCAGGTCAACTGTAAATTTACTCAATACTACTGTAGAAAGCTATTGATTTATTAGGTAATGTGTACAAGCATTGTCCTGGACGAATTTAAGTTTTTGCTAGTATAACACATGTTTTTAAAATATGAAACTCACTAAAGCAGGTATTGCCCTGGAAAAATAGAAGAGGCTGATGATAATTACTAAATACACTCATTACAGTAATCAAAAGTGGTTGAATGCAAATGAACATCATGTGGAGAACAGGATATGTGACACTGACTTCTCTGGACTGAGGGCAGGGATATGGGAGACAGGAGAATGTGTTAAAGGGAAATGCAAAGGAAGGAAATGTGAGACAGAACAAAAAGAAGGCAAGTCCATACAATTTACGTCAAAACTGTCTTAAAAAAAGAGCAGCCAAGAAGACATTTCAGTCCTTTTCCGTTTTGATGTCACGGCAATAATTTATGTATGAATTTTGTAAGAATCTTACAATTGTTTTGTTTTAAAGTAAACTACAGATGTTTGAGATTAAATACGCAGACTTGATCATGAATAAGACGACAGAATGGGAAACTGATAGAAACAGAATGGACTGAACACCTTGAGAACAGTATTTGCTACATTCACAGGTAGCAGAAGTTTGCTGCTGGTGTATTTACAAAAGACACTAAATTTTTGTCATAGCATTCTGTCTCCTTATGCCAGATGCAAGTGCAAAAACCAGAGGTCCGTGGGCAATACCATGATTTAAGAAGCAATTTCTCAAACATGAAGTCATGGGCATGATTTATTTCACTTATTCAATTGTTAGGTCTCAAAAATAGAAAGCTACAGACTTTTTTCCTTTTCCAGTCTTCCAGTTAGGTTTTTATTAAAAAACAGCCTGAAGAAATGCCTTTTATCTTAAATGAGGCTTAAACAACAGTTATTTTCTTTAATGCAACTCCTTGAAGATTTGATTGATCGATCTAGTCCTCGCCTTAGCAAAATGACAAGTGAAGGAAATCAGCAGCACCCTTTATACAGAGCCAAAGGCTGTCACCACTAACTGTGGTTCTGTTAGATGGAAAGCTATAGCCACTGAAATTACGTGCAGAAGTTAGACAAAGAGCGTGAATAGGAGTTATTGGGATATCCTGGTAAACTCTTAAGGTAAAAACACTTCTTAGTGAACCACTGGCTTAGCAATAAAGAATATGCATCCACATAGAAATCACTGTGTATATTCTTTTGTCTCCAGTGAAACTCTGAGATGTCAGTGCTTCATGTTCTTTCCTATTAGTTCTCTTGTCATGATGTCAGTTCTTTGTGTGCACTCAGCAAATTAGCTGTAGATTATCTCTGTCATCCTGCATGCTAGTGCACTGCTTATCATTATACATTTCTTTTTCTTTGTAACCTACTAAAGACTATACTTGAAAAAATTTGATGAAAAAGATTGTCCACATTCTGCTCGGAATGTAAATATCAGTGATGTATACTGTAAAGATTGAAAATTTCACCTGAATTCTCCTATACATACACAGTAAAAATAAACCAATGAGAATACATCCACAGAAATTCATGTTCCAATGCTCTACTTCAATTGAATCTCAACATATACTATTTCATTAAAAAAACAAGAGTTAGTAATTTGTTACTATTGTTTTCCACAACAGAAAACATCTGATTTGTTGTAATTAGACAAGGCAGAAGATACATGCCATCACTTAACAAGCTGAACAGCAATTGACTTTCATGATCATTTGCCAATCCTCAGGCATTAAAAGGAAGCCAACATCATTTCTTTTGACGTAATTTCTGTACAGTAAATAGGGCATTTGTGCAAATTTGATGGGCTTCATTAAATCTTACAGAGCAAGAGAAAAAGAAAAGATCGTGCAGTGTAATAGAGTGTAGCCTTGGGACATTGCATCCTGTGATACTAGAGAGTTGCCGGGGTAACTGCAAGATGCAGATTCCAAACATGTTTTGTAAGGGAAGAAAAACTGTTAGAGGAATGGTGACTTTTCTCTTTCTTCTTGTGCAAATGCAGTATTTGCACAGAGCTTGTATAGAGTTCTCTTGTTGTTCCTTATGTATTGTCTTGAGAGATTTTTCAAGTTTTAGATTGAGTGCTGCAAAAACAATTAGCAGAATTTTACTAGTACCAGGCTAGGGCACAATTTACCTGGCAGCAGCTCAGTTCTCAAGTGCAATGTACCAAACTTCATGGGTGCAGTGACTCACACATGGCAGCCTCCAGACAGAGCAAGAAGAGCGATACAGTCCACCAGCATTCCTTCTTGTTACTTTTTTTTTTCCACACCATTTGATTAGATCAGCTCTTTTCCTCTAAGAAATGCAATCAAATTTTTGAGATGGACTTGCTAACTGGAGTCAAGGCAGCATACCATTTTTTACTATGTTTCACTAAAGGTAGCATTTTCAATCTAACTAGAAGCAGATTGAGTTTCACCATACTTTGTAGACAAGTCTGACACTTTTGTTAATAAACGTGCATATCACCTATCAGGAATGCAACTTAAAGCTCTAAGTAAATCAGTCAACTCAAATCAGTTAATAACCATAGCTAGATAGTTCAATAATTCTAATAACTGCACATGTGCAAACCAAATTTCTTCCTTGTACAGGCAAGAAATCAGACAGCTCAGAGCAGTCTTCTCATTCCTCTTGTAAATCTCACGTCTGGGTCAACCATCACAGCATTTAGGGACACCATCTAAACATGAAACCTGCTCTCTGTGAGTATTCTCAGTAGTCATTTTCAAGAAAGCATTAAGGAAGGGGGAGAATCATAGCTAAGAATTTAAATCATGGTTTTTTTTTTTTTTGAGCAGAAAGAAAGCTTGCTGCCTTTACATATAACGCTGTCTCTGAACATAATACCATGCATATCATACACCGGACAGAGTAGACTGGTCAAGTTCTGGTCAATAGTTAATAACCATAACTAAGCCAAACATTCAGTAAAACCTCTGGGAAAAAAAAAAAAAGATGGAAAATGCTCCTGCCCACTCCCCTCCAGGCATAGCAAACAACTCCTTCCTTCATATATAACATGCTGGCTGCCCCAACACACAGCAACGACCCTTAGATCTCTGAAACCAAGTCTAGAGTTTTTATACAAGTGATTTTAATTTAGAGCAGCATTTATGAATATATCTCCGTAGCACCAGAAGAATCCTTCCTTTAATTAGCAACTCTGAGCACAACTTGTGGAATACAGCTGGAAACTATGTTTTTATCCCATCCCTGAGGAAAGCCAGGAGGGAAATTCTTCTTTTCTTTATCTCGTAGCCCAAGACATCTCATCAGCCTGCAATTCATCAGGTTGTGGTTCCTGATGCTGAGACATGCCCTTATGCATAAATTAGATTTATCAGATGCTGAACTGAGTTGATCTTCACAATGAGAAATAATTAGTTAATCCATTGTCATTATATCCGTAAAGCTCCCAGGGATAAACAACTAACATATTAGAGAAATGATTACAATAATAATGGATTCTTGATGTAAGAAGTGCCAGTTTCAAATTCAGTACAGAAAAAACAAGTTCAGTTAGGAATTCATGGATGTTTATAGATCATCCCTAAATCTAAGGAGCTCTGTAGTATTTTGAATACCGTGGTCCTGTTTTAAATTCACGTTTTTAAGTACTTCTGTCCTTTTTCCTGGTGCACATGATATTTAGTTTTTATACAGTGCTTTTTTTGTTTTTATTCAGAGGTACTTGTATATAAACACTATCTTTTTGTCTCGTGTTTTACATTTTGGGAAAGAAGCACAGAAGTACAACAATTTATCCAAAACAGTGAGCACAGTAAGACACACAGAGGGGTATTCTGCCCAAGAAGTTACATTGTTTATAATATTACAGACATAAAATGATGTCACGTGTTATAAAGAAATACTAAAATCAGAAATCAGTCTGTCTATGAAATACTGATACAAAGCCAAAACAATTATTAAGAAAACATACTAGTACATGAAAAAGAACAAACAAACAAAAAAACCAGAATGCCTGCACACAAGGCCTACCCTTAAACAGAAGGTAAGTACTTTGCTAAATTGGAATCTCTGGGGAGACAAAGGAAAAATTAATTCAAACAAAATCAAATTTCAACTACTTCACTAGTAGCACCAGTAGATGAATAGAAATACAAATTATTTGAAGTGATTTGAGTAGCATGTATCATCCGAACCATTCTGGTTTACACAGATACTCTGGCAACACATTAAATCTCTTGGATTGTCCTCTTATTGGGCATTAAACAAAAGCTTTCAGCCTTTAACTGAAATTAAGGTTCAGGGGTAGAAAAGAATTCTGAAGAGTTTTACAATCATTATTTCAGATCTGAAAACCACAGCTCAAAAAGCCCAGTCCTTTCCTGGATAAACTAACAAGGTTAAGGCAATTTATTTTTAAATACTAAGTGTAACACAATGGAAAGCACAGCAGTGACAGCAGAGCAGCAACATCCCAGGCTGCAGCAAGTGAGGATTTGCTCAAATGCAACAGCCATAAGCGTGCACACACACACACAAAAAAAAAACAACAAAAAAACCACAACCACACAAACACAAAAAAACACACAAACACAGAAAGAATCAGCTTACCTTCTGAAGGCCTCAGGCATGCAGAGAATTCCAAGGAAACACTCTCTTTTCCACTGCCAACCCTTAAACGAGGTCTGGGAAGGGGCGGATCCTGGCTGCACCCCTTCCGGTCATTCAGGGGCATTGCATGCACCTGAGCTCCCCTAGGTTGGCCCTGCCTTCCCTCCAGCTGCTCAACTGGTTCAGACTGTGACAGCATTTCCACTACAGTAAGTAACTTCACAGGATAGCAATTTCTGAAGGTAAATGCCTGAAATGCTACAGAGAATATTAAATGTCATGGTTATCCAGACTCAGCTTCCAATCTAGTTGTGGAATAAATGCATATAGATATTTATAAGGTTCTCTATCATCTGAGATCTTCACATATATACTAAATGGGTTTCTCAAAAAAATACCATAGGTCAGGCAGAAGAAGTGGTGTGTTACTTAAACTTCTGTTGCGCCACTGTGCAACAGTTTTTAATGGAACATGGACACGGCTCTAAAGCGTAGCTCTGTTATGGAGGAAGCATCTTTAAACTAATTACTTGCATGATCAGTTCTTGATTTGAGATTAAGGCCCCTAGGCTACTAATATGCTTGTAGAATGAATAGGGCCATGATCCATTCACTGGTAGGGACTTCAGGCACATCGTGCTGTAGCCATACTTTCTGTAACAACACAAGTAATAGTATGAACTAGTGAAAGATAAATTAAATGAAAGCTTCTCTTGTGGCTGGTAGGATCAAGCCATGATGATTTTATTGTAGATTTAATAGGAAGATTAGAATAATTGACATTCTGTGTATCATGCTCATCTTTGAGTGTTTCTCTTTTATCATTCTCACATTTTCATTTGGGAAGAACTTGTAACTGTCAAAATGATGTTTGATCTTATATTGGCCTTTATAGGACACAACCAAAGTGTAATTTCAGGAATAAATTTCATTCTTTAAAGTTAAACATCTAACATGTTTCCAGTAGCGTATTTTTCCAAACAGGTAGAGCCTCTGAACGTGTCTATCTTTGGACAAAAGACAAAACTGAAGAGTAAGGCTCTAGGTTTCTGTATATTTTTAAATGAATAGAGGATTGGTATTTAATTCTTATTACAAAGTTAATAATTATTATCCTGGTAATATTTAAAGTTTCTTTAGGTGGGATTAATTTTTTTAGCTGGCTGAGGGAACATCAGTGGCGCTCCTCCTGCAACTTTTTGTTGCACACAAAAGTGGAATTTAAGTGGAAATGGAATTCACTGGGTCATACCAGGGACCCTAAAAGGAGATGGCCCATTCTGGTTCAGCAAAAAGCAGCAATAGAGAAATTCCAAGGGAGAGGACCTACCCAGAGAAGAAAAAAAAAAAAAAAAAAAAAAAGCAGGGGGGATAGAGAGAGAAGAAGTACAAGAAGTCGTCTGTCTTTCCATTGGGTTTTTTGTTTGTGGTGCTTGCTAGTGGCTCACAGCCATGGTATGACACAAGGTCTGACAAGATGCATCCTGGTTAGTCACTGATTAGTAGGAGTTGGAAAGAGCTGTCAACGGTTTACGGGCGTTCGGCCCGGTTCCGTGACAAAGGGGACGGGGGATCCACGGGTCCACACCGCGTGAAAAGGGAAAAGGGAAAAAGGGTAAGGAGATGGCCCTGAGAGCAAAGAACAGCGGCAACAATCTGAGGAGAAACAAACTAATTTACTAAATAAAATATCGGAATGCAAAACAACACACTATAATACAATATAATTACAATTTAAGCTGATAAATCCAATACAGAGAGAGAGAATGTCCCAAAATCAAGGTAGGCCTTACTCTACTACCGACGATAAGACGGCTGGAGAGCGAGGTGCTGCCAAGACGAGAGACGGGCGGAAAAGGGACAAGGTCTCGTGATCTGCAAGTTTTTATACTGTGAGCTTTTATCTTTCCCTCCGGCTGGAAATGGTAGCAGAGGAGCAAAGTACCATGGGGACTGTAGTAGTCCTCTTCTGAGAACCAGGTATATCCACTACATGATGTTATCATGTGGAATACCAATAACCGAAAATCATAAAACCATGACAAGACCGTAAGTATTCTAATGTTTGAGCTTGGAATTTAACCTTGTTTTCAAAAAAGTATCATTTACTGAAGAGACAAAATGAAGAGCTATGGTTCCCATTCTCTCTAGAATCAGGATTCAGAGGATTGAGTTTTTATGTTTTTCCAATGTATTATTAACAGATATATGCCCTGAAAAACTTTTTTCTCTTGTTGGCAGTGCATGATATACATGTAAATGAAACGCATAGAAGATATTAACATATGGTAATTAAGCAATGGTTCTGTAAGTATCCAAGCAGTTTCAGATCACTGTGCTTGAAAAGACCATATTCCAGTATTATGGTCAGGTGTGAGAAGATTAAGCCAGAAAGCAGTTTGAAATACAGCTTGCAAAAGTTATACAGTTAATAAAAAGTACATTTTGTAAAGCTTCTTAAAGTGCTCACAGATAAAAAAGTTACAACAAAAACAAAACCAAAAACCCTTGTTAATTAAATTTCTGCTTCTGGGTTCCCTGTGGAGAAGCTTGAGAAAGTTCCTACTTAACAAAGTCTCTTTATGGCAAGTACATCAGATCATCTGTCAGGTTGAAAACTCAGTAAATGAACAAACTATTAATGTTTATTTTGTCAAATCACAAGGCCCAGGTTATCCTGCTTGAGAGTTTTAAAGAAACTCAAGAAAAAGCTGCATCTGGACAAACTGTATAGTAGTGCTCAAGGGACAGTCAACTTTTCTGTCTCTTAACATCTATGGACTCACTGCCTAATTTAATCACTGTTTCTTCTGCATCAGTCATCATGCTCCTCTTTGCAATGTTCCAGAATATTATTTAGCTGGATGGCCCTTTGTTTAACCCAGAGCAGCTGTTTTTAGTAAAAAAAATTGTTTTCATTATGTCTGCCATTTGCATACAAAATGTGAAAAAATGTATCAAATTAAACCAGATTTTTTTTTAGTACATTTTTCCCCCACTTTCTATTAGCCTGAAATTTATTTTGACTAAATATTTCAGGATAATTCTATTTAGTTTCAAATACCATTGCTTTGAGATGAAGTTTATTGTCAAATATTTAGTAATCCACCGTACAGGCAGAACTGTACACTCAATTCTGTTTTCAGTCCTCTGTACATCAGTTAACTAAATGGAACATAAATAGATTACTTAGCACAGTATCTGAGAATATCCTGTTATTCTGAGGGCTATTAGGAATGTGAGACTGTTTATAGCAAAGAACATACAGGGACAATTGTTGGATTGCTTAAACCATATGCTTAATCCATCCTTAAATTAAACTAATCTGCTAGTTTGCCACAATTTTTTATAGAAATTTTCTGTAGGCTGATTTTATGTTACACTTTTGTGAAGTTATACACTTGCCACTTATCTTGCTTAATTCTTTGAGTATTTCTTTGTTTTGGAATCTGAATATTCAGATATTAACATTCCAGACATGTGGTCTTATGGAAGAAATAATAAGGCTGCTTTTTAAGTACATAAAACTATTTAAGTATTAAGTCCTCTCCCTTTACTGCCATCATATCATAATGCTAGAAATTCATTTACCAGAGGAATGTCAAGTTCTACAGTCATTGTTTTATAACTGTAAATTTCCAAGATCACCAGAAGAGTTATCCCAGTTTAGATTTTATATTTTTTGCTTTGAGTCTGCCAACTGTGCTATAAATATTGACAATTGTGTTATTCAGTATTTCTGATGGAAAAACAAAATGTTTTCTAAATTGGAAATTAACCTTAGTTCAAAGCAGAAACAATCATACTAAGAAAAACTTATGACTTGCACAAATGTCTTTGATTACATTTGAACATTCCTCTGTTGCTTGTCTGCTGGTTAAAATCTTGATATACATAACTTGGCTGAGCATCAGAACATCTCATGAGCATTTCATTTCTTCCTGGAGAAGAGGTAAGAATTTAGTGTTCGCTTTGTTTTGATTTGGTAGATATGATTGCTCTTGTCCTGAACTGTAGTTGCAAATGATGAATTTTGGAATTAGTAGCTAAGTGTAATAGATAGAAATCTAATGCATAATGTGGCTGGTTAACAATTTGCAGATGAACGCCAGGCACTTATGATGATATTTCTGCATCAGCAAAATGTATAGTTTTCATTTAATCTAATTTGTTTCATTTCATTTCTAGGCTATTTTTTTGTATTTTGTTTTCAGACTTTTATCAAGTCATGGTGTTTTCCCAGTACATCATATAAGGGGTAAGGAAGGCTGTTGGGTGAAGGAGAGAATGATTATATATAAACTTCTTCATTATTTTCTATTGTCTCAGCTTTTACTAATAAAGAATAAGTTTTAGCTCTCAGGTTTTCAAATTAAATACTTACAGTGAGATCCAAACGTATCCAACACAACTAATTTCTTGAGTATTCAGAGATTAAAAAACAAACAAACATGCTCTGAGGCATGAACAGTGTGAACAGCCCCATTCATTGCAAGACTGTTACCTCATGAAAATACTATTTTAAAATATCAGCGCTGTTAACTATTCTGTTTCAGAAAAGCATGTAAGAACAGATAGGAAGTACGGTATGAAGACTTACGCAGTGTGCTCTGAGAACTGCTAGCTTGGGACAGGCTCTCAGCAACACATAGTAAAACTAAAGGAGGTGTGCTTTTGGTGGTGGTGGTGCTTTAAGTCTTCTAAACGAATAAGACGCAGCTTTAAAAATGTGGTAAATGTTCCTGCTCTCATGTCTGCCTATATTCTTCAGAGAGAAAAGGAAGAAGGGGTCTGAACTCTCTAAGCCACCTGGTTGGGAGGCTGAGCATCCAGAGTGGCAGTAGATACAGGATCTGCTCCTGGCCCTGCAAATGGAGCTCCTTGGGCTGACCAAGATGGGAGTACTGCACTCCTTCCCATCCACTGGTGCCAGGGCTGCAACAGGCTGACTGTTGCAAACTCTCCACATGAAATTGGGTTTGAATAACATGTGGGGCTGCTCAGCAGTCAGGTGTGAATCTGGCTCAGGTAGACCAAAAGAAGAGTTGTCAGTCACCGTCTTAGCAGCTTAATTCTCCACCTTAATTCCTTTTCCAGCCCAATAACTTTCACAGACAAGACAAGCTAGAAGAAGAGCTCAGAATAACTACAACCTCCCTATCATAGGAAAAATGTGGATTACTTCCTTTAGTTATGTGGTGGGTGGCATGTCAATATATTCAGTGGCTCTAGGCATGCACTGAGGGTAAACTGAGAACTATGGAGCCCCTTCAACTTAAGCAATCCAGATGTAACGTATTTGTATTTGAACTTGTATACTTTTCATAAATTTGGACATTTCTGGCTAGGGAACTGCATTTTGAAGTCCTTATCTGATAGTTCTTTAAGTAAAATCTGGCAGTGTGTAGCATATGTTATATTATTGTTCTGAATATATCAGTAATATAATCATTGTTGCCAAGAGATGTGGTGGATGCCCCATCCTTGGAGACATTCAAAGGACTCTGAGCAACCTGATCTAGCTGTAGGTGTCCCTGGTCATTGTAGGGGAGCTGGTCTAGATGGCCTTTAAGGGACCCTTCCAACTCAAACGATTCTATGAATATACACATTAGGGTTGTTACTGATTTTTAGTATTTATAATTTGATATATCTTAAAGTCTCTCATGTTGTTTCTACATCATAGGTTGGTTTTATCTGTATCACTTCAGGAGGTCTCATTTTCATAAGGGCAAGCACCAGCATTGATTAGAATATATTTCGGGAAAGCATCACTTGTGAACAGAGAGGGTAACTTCTTCCCTCAACAATTTGTGTGAATGTTAATGACCCTTCCATATACATAAGCAGGACTTTATTTTCTGTTAAAAAGGCCAACCTTTCTCAGGTTGAGCTAAAATTTCATTTATACACAAATGAAAACTGCTCTTATCTGATAAGTACTAGTGCATGCATGTGCACTCCTACATAATCCTTGCTGGTCAGCCAAGTCCATGACACAACAGAACCACAATCAGTTCTGGTCTCCTTATCTGTGTATAAGTAAATATGCATTCTTGCAGAGACTTTGTTTCTTGTCTATTTCATTTGGTAAGAAGTAGGAACACAACTACTTTTGCTGCCAGTTCAGGCTTCACCAGTCATGCATGGATAAGAAACATACAGTAACCTCATTAGTAAGCATACCTTATTGTAAAGACAGATTGCATAGGGCTCTCAAGAAAAGGGTTTCCTAGAAGAGCTCAGGTGGTCTTCATTCTGTCTCTGGTATCCCTTATTTCATTGATTTTGCAGCATCACTGTGGCTTGGGTGCTTTCTTCTACATTTGTCTCAGCAGCAGATACAAGCCATTATTTTAGAAGTCACTATTCTATGATGTATTGTAAGACAGCTACCTGGGTAGTGCAATGAAGGTCTCTGTAGGCAAAATAAACAAAAGAGTGAGCTAAAGCAAGGGTCTGGATTGGCTGAGCTGTAAGGGATGAAAAAAAAGCAAACCCAACCCAATGGAAGCAACTTCACTTGTATGAAAAATAAAACACATAATGTGATACACAAAGTTACTGTAATTGCCAAGTATTGATGCCAGAATAGTCTTATTGCTTCACAAACACAGACAACACAATGCCAGGTACTTGGATGAAATCTGGCATGTTTAAGCTTTGGTTTCACTACCATCACTGGCTAAGCATCAGAATTTGCTATACTGTGTGATGCGCAAATCTTTTTGAATATTATGCTATGGAAAACATAGTCAAATCATTCTTATTATGGAATACAGAAACAACTGTACTTAAGTGCATTTTCTGCTATCTATTGTGAGTTCTGTTACTGCTAAAAGGCAGTTGCAGCATTTTGTTTTTGTTGAAAAGAGATGATTTGCAAACTTTCCAAGATCAAATATGCTCTTGTCTACCTTGTAGTTCTTGGAATTTCCCTCTGGAGTTTTTTCTTTTTGTGCTGTGATTTTGGGAAAAAACATTTCAGTAAGTTGAACCCACTGACAGTAGAGGACCATTATGAGGATAATTTTCTGCTTCACACCTATGTCTTTAACTTATTTAATCCTATCTCCTCAAAACAGTATTGTATATTCATCAGCCTGTAATAGTATTGTAGAGAAGTTCATGAGGACTAAGAGAAAAGGCCATTCTCAGGTATTTTCAATGTATGTATATAGCTGCCACCTTCTCTGATGCAGAAAAACCCAAGGATGAGCAAAGTTAGGATTGGCCCACGCTGTTTCGTAGCACTCTTTGTGTGCATTAACTAAAATATGGTCATTTCTTTTTTATCCCCTGTACAAAGCTGCATGGGTTTAAATGTATGTTTTGGACCTATCTGACATACATCTGACTGGAAGAGTTCCTGATGTACTGTTATAGACATAAAAGCAAAAGCAAAAACTCCAGTCTACATGTCTGTGATGACTTTGACATAAAGTGTTTTGGCTTTACAAATTCATGCATGCTTTTTGAATCATATATGTTTTTTACATCCAGTATATGAAACAGTTGTATTTTACAACTCTATCTAACATGCACCTACTGCTCAGCTTTAATGCATTTAGCAGATAAGACATGAATTCTGTGTCAACTTCTAGATAAAAGTGCAATGCTACATCAGGACTAATGTTTCACAGAAACAGAAGTGTATGCAATCAGCAATGTTACCATTATGAACTAAATTTAAGAGCTCAGTGAAATAATTTGTTCAGTTCTCTTATCTAGATACTCCTTTTGACTAATACTCAGTTATATAAGCTTATTTTGAGTTTCATATCAGATTTTCCACTGTTTTGCCCAGGACTGATGTTGATTTGCCAGATATATTATTTCCTGAATTAGTCTGTCCACTCCTTTAATGGCTGGGTTAATTTTTCTTCCTGCCTTGCTGAGGTTCTGTAGTACTCCAAGACAAGTTCTAGAGCTTCTTTGCTGATTTTTGTAAAGGTGTCTTTGTAAAGGCGTTTTGTAAAGGTGACCAGCCTTTTCTGATTACTCTCTTCTCTGTTGGGATACTGTTAGAGACAGCTGGAAATTGCCATCAACAGCAGTAATAAAAGAGTAGAACATTTCCAGTCCATCAGCACTGTGATGTGATGTACAAGGTTCAGGCTCCCTTCCCTGCTAATGAAAATAGTGCTCTTTTCCTTAGCACTTTTTTCTCTTTTTGTACTCTGCTGCTATCTGTGGCACAAAAATGAGCCACTGACCCTGCCTCTATCTCTTTGTTCTAACAGTGAAAACAGAAGTTGCTCTGGATTTTCTAGGGACCGTGTATTGGTCTGCACATACAAACATTTGGTAAACACTTCTGGGAAAGAGCCATAGCAATGGCTGTTCTTGGAAATCAGAAGGCACAATGAGAGTGATATTTTTATGTGTAACATGCAAACTTTTTTTTTTTTTTTTGCCTCTGAGGTAAAACTAGACAGAAAAAAAAAAAGCATGTCCTGGTTAACCTTTCTGTTTATTGTCTCTCTTCAGAGTCACTTACTCTCCATGTCATTAATAATCACAGTACTTTAAAGACAAAAATAAGAGATTATTATAATGCTCCAGTCTTATAAACTGTTCATCTTGAGTACACCTGTGAGCCATATCAACCACATTGTCCCTTTGTGAAGGGGCTCATATCTGAGAATCTCCTACTAGCTCTGAGGACTGTTAGAATACCTATGTGAACCACGTGTAATGAGGAGGTGCTTAAAAACAATTATTAATAAATAAACAAAGAAATGATAACAATAAAGAATAAAAATGTAGAAATCAGTTTAAAAAAAGTTGGAAAATGGGACTGAGTTATTTTTGTTGAAGTAGTTGCTTACTTTGGACTCGATGATCCTTGTGGGTCCCTTCCAACTTGGGATATTCGATGATTCTAAAAGGATATGGGACATTAAAATAAGATCAATGTAAAAATAAGTCAAAAGTGGTTTTGGTAAAAGAGAATATAAAATAAAATTCCTTACAGTGGAAACCCAATTGAGAGATTCTATGATTATTACAAGGACAGAGAAACAACATAAGGGGCATAGTAATTAGAAATACATGAATGCAAAGAAGAAAACACAATCCAATTTTGGGAAGAAAAAGCAATTTTCCACATAGAACAGAAAGAGAAAAATGAAATGTATTAACTGTTGAGAATGGTAACAAACAGCACAAAAGAAATTAATGCAGAGAGGAACATGTACAAGGACAATATGACTTTCAGTCGTAGTGCTGCTATGAATCATAAGTGAACAATGTAGAGTTGTGGACAGACTCTGTAAAACTGGCCTTCTTAAAAATCTCCACCTTCATATGTTGAGCAGTGTGTTCAAAAATATTGCGAAGTATGTGACTCTAGTGCTCTAGCAGATATGTATGTCAAATTTCCATTAAATTAAATATGGAGAACAGACAACTTTTCCTTAAAATAATCATGCATGAAAAGCCAAACAATCTAGCACACTGGCCTTCTTAAGCACTGCATAAAGTGCATTTAAAGTTAGTAATATTCCACCCATTAATTTTTAGTGCTGTTCTGGATACTTCAGTAAGCGGAGCTGTGAGGATTAATGAGAGGATATGAACGACAATGATTATTTATGAACTTGAAAGTTATAATGAACTCAATTCAGATCCAAGCTCTGTTCTCAGTTATACTGCCGTAAATCTAGAACAATTCTATTGATGTCACTGAGCTCTGGGGTGAAACAAACAGAAAAGCATGTGTTTCAGTACAATAATCTAAAAGAAGCCTTAGGTTAACACAGGATAAAACTGGACAAAATCACTGAATGTTTTTGCTATTAAAAAATGAACAAACACTTTTATCTTCTTCTAGGTTTCTTCAATTACAAAAATGATAGTCAAATTACATATCCAGCCAGCAAAATTCCAAGCAAGAAAACTTGTGCATTTGCCTAGAGCTCGTCTTCCCTCTTCGGAAAAAAAAATCGTATACCTTTTATAAGCAAGGAATGAAAGCAAATGCTGAAAAGAAACACCAAGAAATTTCATGGCACATGTAACAAGATGTGGAGGAAAGCTGTGCAGTACCTGATGTATCTCTGCAATTCTGTCAGCGTTCCTGACAGTTGCATAAGTCTGGTCAATTTGCTCTTTGCTGAGAATTTAGAGTATGCATAAAGTTAGTGAAGTTATCCCAGGTAATGCTGCAGTCAAGAACTTTCTAGACTTTGAGAGAAGAATGAAGTCTTCTACGACAAGCACATAGAAACTAAAGGTATAGACATCAAAGAAGATATAGAACTTAGTGCAGATGATAAGACAAAGTGACAACTCTGTGAAAGTATTATTTAATAAAAGCAACAGAATGCCATAGACACCATCAATAAGAGGAGTTGTTAAGAGATAAAAGGAGAGCATAAAGCTTACACTTAAAGAAAGATGAGTGTCTAGTGGACATCATGATAACACCTATTTTATTTTATTCTGGAGCATTATTTATATTCAAGTCACAGTACGTTACTGTACACTAAAGAAAAGCGGACCGGACAAAGCACTGGTAAACATGAGTATTAAGAGAATTCTGCAATGAAAATGGGAATAAACTATGTTACCTAATAAAGCACCAGAACTTTAAGTGATGTGAGTTCACAGTGTATATCAAATAGTATTTATTTCATATTATCAATTACAGCATCTGTGTTCACCTTCTTTGTATTCCATCTGCCTATTAGCAGTGTAAGCGGAGTAGATCACAGCCCTCAAAGGTGGTAGTATTCTTTCAAATTTACTCATTAAAATGATGTCTTGCCAGATGCTTTCTGAGACGAAAAGTATTTGTACTATCTCTATTGCTGACAATTCAGACAAATGAAAAAGTCCTTCCAGAGTTACAAGTTTGATCAGGACAGTGTGAGCTTCAGGTTTTTTCAGGTGCCTGGAGCAACATGTAGGCCATAACACTAAGAGCTGGTTATGCCTGACTCACAGCTCATGCAGCCAAACTTGTGCCCAGGCAGGATGCTTCACTCTGAATGTCACAATGGCTCTTGAGGCACTTCTGTCTTGAAATGGTTAGGGAGTATTTTCAAGCTCTGAATGTCATTTCTGCACCACAGACTTGGCAGGAGCCAAGCTCTCTGCAGCATTGCCTACAGAGCTGGAGAGAAGACTAGTGCTGCCCTTGTTTTGGTCTAGGCTGGTCTGGTAGATTTGCCTTAAGTTAATTTCAGAAGATTTTTGTCAGTCTGTTTCTCTCAAACTGATTTTTAGACAGTAAGTAAGCTTTGCTGCAGTATTGTTCTCCCACTGAAGAGGTTTTGCAGATGAAATCTGGTCTGCAGCTTTACCTTCTGTTCCTAACAGGTGATTTAAAATAATTATTTTAACATTTAATTTGCATATTTTAATAAGAAATAACTGATTAAATTGTAACATCAATTAAAACTTAAGAAATGTGTCTGACCTTTTCCAAACTCTTTTTAAGAATATTCCCGAGCTGAGTATAACTTCCTTGCTTATCTGTTTCTTTATTACATTAATGATGAGTTAACTTCTTCCTTATTTGATTGTAATCAATGGGCTATGCTGAAGCTAAATTGCCTAAGGACTTTTTCAATTCTTTTCTCCCGAGCTTCTTACAGAAGTTATGTCTAGTTGAGCTATTTTCAAGCCAACATGCTAAGTATATTGTGATCATAGATGTGAGAATCCACTGTTGCATTATTAAATACACATCAGGGCCAGATCCAGGAGCGAGGTGAGAAGCTAAAATGCCATTTTATGCATCTGAAGACAGACGAGCAATTTACAAAAAGTACCGTAGGTGCTAAGTGTTTAAAATAAAAATCTTTGGTAGATCAAAAGCCAAGAACCTCACTACCCGAGCATCCTGAGAATTCAGTTTGCTGAATATGCTCAGAACATAGCTTAGACACAGCACTGAATTTGGTTTACAACATGCGATGGCTGTGACGCTCCTTCATGTTGTACAGGAGGGATCAGAATTCTGGGCCTTTTCCTTCCTGACTGAGTGCTCAGCCTCTGAGGCTGGAGTGGGGCTTCAACATCAGCTGCTGCCCTCTCAGAGCCATGTTTTTTCATTCTGGCTGCATAATAGTGCAGGACAGAATGGCAAGCTACCATAGAGCCTGGAAGTGGAAATGTTCCCCTGGAGATTACCATCTGTGGGTAAAGATTACAAAGGCCAGCATCCAGATCTCTTACACCTTTAATTGCAGCTTAGTATGCAGAAACTGGGCTGCTTCTGTTTGCACTAGGAATCAGAGTGCTGATCCAACAGGAATGTTAGTTTTTCAGTACACATTTAAGTTTATAAAAGAGAATTCAAGTCTCCATTTCAAGTGTTGGCTTCCCAGTGCTTAGGAGGCTGGCTGCTCCAAGAGTCAGATTAGGTGCCTAATTCACCCACAACTACTGCAAAGACTTTCTCACAATTTAGCTGTGTAAGTTTCTTTTATCAGAGAAAAAACTCTACCAGCCACTTTACCTAAAACCAACATCACTAATAATTTCACTGGAACCATAACCTACAGAAAATGAATTACATTTAAAGTAGTTGTCATACAATCCACCATTTTAATTAATATAATTGAAATCTAGCACTCAGAACACAAAGTTTCTACTTTTTACTTTTAGATACATTATATCTATATTTTTTCCATAATTTAAGAAATGTGAATATATAAACCTTATTTCCTATTGACAAAAAAAAAATCACTATTTTCTGTGGTTCTCTAAATTTGATTAGTTTCAGCTCCTGCAAACTTACAAAGCATAAAGCTATTTCTTATACTCATCTGATAAAGACCGCTAATAGGATGGATTTAGACATTCAGAAACGTACCTGTAACTTCAGAGATCTCTTCTACTATGTGTAAACCTTTTGTTTTGTGGACACATGTGCAGAATACATCCTGAATGGAAGTATCATAGAATCACAGAATATCCTGAGTTGGAAGGAACCCACAAGGATCATCGACTCCTGGCTCCACACAGGACTGCCCAAAATTCAGGCCATATGTCTGAGAGTGTTGTCCAGATGCTGCATCAACTCTGGCAGCCTGGGGCCATGATCACTGCCCTGGGGAGCCTGTTCCATGCCCATCACTCTCTGGTGAAAAACCAGAGGTTTAGTGGCAGTTTTCTTCCTATCACCAAAGATTTTAAAGTTGACTACTTCAAGGTCACTATGGCCAAGATGGCCACCAATTGCCACTTCACCCACAAGACCTTCTCTGTTTGAGAATCTGGTACTCCTGAGTATCTGTTTAAACTCCTGACTATTTAGACAGCCTCCTGACAGAGCACTGAGAAGTAAAGGGGATTATACTTCATCAAGTAGCCATCTCTTCTGGATTTTCATCTAGAAGTCTGCAGTGATGCAGTTACCAGTGAACCTTTCTGTATATGGAAACAGGATGTTCAAAGTCAAAATCAGCTCCTATTGCTAGGGAGCAAGGACACATTGACTCCTGTCTTTTTATGAAATGTTATTCTCTGCAGAGGGATTGAAGTCAAATCTCCTCATCTCCAAACCACATGATGGAAAAGGGCAGAACTGCCAGCATTTATGCTATGGAAGAGAACTGTTGAATCCCTGTTGAATAAGGGCCACCTTTCCATCTTGGCCTTGCCTTAGTAGTATAAATACCCTGGCATTTTGATTTAGCTCGAGTGTTAGTTAAGGCCTAACCCTTTGGTAATTTCTTTTACATTTCTACAGAAGGCATTCTCACTATGGCTTGTGATTTTACAGCTCACATGAGAACATTTTAAAATGTCAACCTTCTGTTGAGATTTTCTAGATCTGATAACTAATGGTTATCTGTGTCAGTCCTACATACATCTGCCATAATATATAACAAAACTGCTGAGCAAGATTTGACGGTTTTGTTAGGGTTTCAAAAACAATCTCAGGTTAGACCTTTCTTTACCTAGAGATCTTGTCATTGCTGTTAACCAAAGATCTTTAAGTAAGCAAACATAGAAAGAAACAGCTCCATATTACCTTTTAGAGAATTAATTCCTATTTACTATTAACAGCTGATTTAAAAAAAAAAAACTTAGAATGCTCTTAATTTTAATTAAAATTTTAAGAAGTACAGCTAATGTCTTTGTATTATGCCATCAAACATAAAAATCCAGCGAATCACCATGTCAGTAAGTTGGCAACATTCCTAGTGAAATGTTCATAAATAACACTAAAAACCTTACCTTGGTGAAATCAGTGAGAGTTTTACCTTTGAATGCAGCAAGGTTTTACCAGAACAGAACATTTTGGCATAATTTATTTATTATTTATTTGTTTTAATTTATAGTTTAGTTCTATTCTGAGGCTCGGTAGTTTATTCATAGAAGAGTGGCGAGTGCCAAATTTAATTCAAAAGTTTACACAAATGAGCTCTGGTTGCATTTTGTCTTGTTATTCATTATTTATTAACTCTTTCTTGTAGCAATGTTGTAATGAGGACAAAACCAATTATGTGACTCAGTGAGTGATACTGTATTTCAAGTGAGTGAATACAGAAAAAGCTATCTAAAAGCTGAAATTTGTTTGTATAAATTCTTTGGTGAATAATTATGACTAACAAGGACATTGAAACAAAATCTGGATTATTGCAGAAGAGACTGGAAGACAGCAAAGAAAAAAGCAGCCAAGAACAATGAGTTCTCACATGCAAAACACTGCAGTACCGCAGCTGAGCTACCCCTGGTGTTCAGCTACCTCAAGTCAGCTCGCTTGGGTACCTCTGCAAGTTGCTTCCATCTTGTCTCAATTTAGAATTGCAACCAGTTCTAAATCTCAAAACACATCAGTATAACGATAAATACAGACTCCACCAGTTTCCAAAGTTCTGTCACTGCTAACTATGTACTTTAAACTTACTGTTATTAATTCCAATAATAACAGAGACAAACAATGTTTTACAAAAGTCTGAAAACACACAAAGGACAAATATAAACAAGATTGAGATATTTTTCCCCACAACAACATCTGTAGAAATTGAAAGCTTTTGCTGGGTGCTAGAGAGCACTTCCATCCTTAAATTTCTGCCACTGGCTATTATTGGCTGTTCAACAGGAAGCAAATGCAGAGAACATTGATCTTTATATTAATATCTGGAACCACACTAAATAACTAAATTCTGTAGACATTTTTCCTTAAGTGGAAGATGAAGACAACCTTTTTCTCTTGTATTACTTAACTTATCCTCTCATGGATTGTAAGTGTAACACAGCCTTAGGTCAGAATAGAAATATTAAAGATTACACCTTGTACATCTTGTCTGCTTCCAGTTGAGAAGGCCTCTTTGCCAGGAACAAGTGCTGATGATTTGATCTGCTCTGGGATCCACCCAGGATTCTGCTTACCCACCTTTTGCTCTGAATTGTAGCATTACAGGTTACCTCCTTCTACTACAAAACAGGTGATTTATGTCTGAAGGTTAGCTTTGTTTTTTTTTTTTTTTTAATCTTGGTGGGTTTTTTTTTTCCATTGTTTTGCTACAAAAATCATAGTAACTCTTGCCATGTAAGGTTTTGAATGGAAATGTTTTGTGTATGCCTCTAAAACAACAGAGCCTTTTCCTTAAATTATCCTAAATGGTGTAATGTTTGATCCACTCCATTTGGGATTTAACTGATGCTGCGTCAAATTCCTAATCTACTTCAAAACTCATTGCAAAACCTCAGCAAATGCCCTGGCTCTACAGAGCTTCAGTTCCATTATAATGAGATTACAGAATTATTTTTGTCTCACTGGAGTTCTGTAAAATTCAGCACATCGAGGAATGGGGGTAATATAAATTGCAGTAGAGAGAAGAGAGACAGCCATTTGGACAAAAAGCAGTAGAGTAAATAAATACTTCTGTGATAGCACCAAAGGGCCTTGAATAATTATATTCAGAAGCAGTACTCCATTTCCTTGTTTTAAAAGCCTCACTCAGGATTTCCAAAGCTTGGAGTGGTTCTTCTTGTCAGTAATTTCAAGTGGCCTCGCCACCAAAACTGCAGGAAGGTTTTGTTTATACATCTTCTTTATTTTCACAGTTTAAAACATAGTCTATACCATCATATACATATTATTTTTTAAAAGACAGAAAGGTTCAAATTCACTTCAGAATTTGGGTTTTGTAAAAGTAGCTTTTGAAAAACTTTAGATCATTAGAAAGTTTCCCCAAGAATTTTGGTTTTGTTCAAATACCAGTGAGAATTCGTATATGCTACAGAAATATGTTATAGACTACATTATAGAATATATCTATATAAATATTCTAAATATATAAATATACAAAGTAATAAAATGGGAACAAAAACAAATTAAGATACATTGAAAATTACATTTTTCCGTGGCAAGATTGTTCAACTGTTGTCAATAAGGTCAGTATTTGACAGTTTTCTAGATGGAGATAGTTTATCTTACAAAAAGGTTTTATTATTTGAAACGGCATAGTTCAACTTTGGCTTGGCTTTTACAGTGGAGTATAACAAATCCTTTTTCTGCAAACAAAATGTTCTAATTTACTGCCCTCAAGAAGATCCCCAGGCTTGCTTAAATTGTTCAGAGCGTTAGAGGTGTAATCTTTGCCAAAAACCATACTAGAATAAATATTGCATATATTTTCAAATTGTGGTGAACGTAATGCAAAGCAGTTTTGGTTGTTAGGCACATTGCAAGCAGGCTCTGTGCAGGCCTCCCACATGCACTGCTACCAAAGCACTTCAGTCCTGACAGTTAACACCACATGATATTCCACTCTTGGGTTACCTTCTGAGTAGCAACTGCCAGCTTGGTCTGCAAGATCTGGAACATTTGAACCCTGTAGACCTGACAAGTTAGTGGGTTTTTTTGGTTTGTTTTCTTTAACATATGTATATGTTAACATATATGTGTATATACGTTTAATATATGTTAACACATACATTATATGTATACATATAAACATATGTTCATATGTTATAACATAAACACAAAATTGCTATGGATACCTGTTCTCTGTGAAGGATTTCTACTGCATCCTTAACTTTGGTTGTCTCCTTCAAAATCAGTTTTCCTCACCTTACTTTTATTTACAGTCACAGGCCACCTTTTCCCTAAGTTAAGCTACTGGCTTTTCAATCCAGTTTCTATAACAACCATGTGCTTATTGAGAATGGAAATATGTATGTTCTTCAGACTTTTTCTGAAATGTCTTAGAGCATAAGGAAGTAGTTAACTATACAAATTGATACTCCATTATTAGAAAAAATACACTTATGTATTTGAAATGGGAATAGCTCAAAAACTGTCTCTGAAGTACAAAAAGTATTCCTCCTCCACAGTACTGGAAAGGAAAAGCAGCAGGTTGTGGGGAGAAAAAGGACAGTATGCCTGGTTTTATGCATTAACTTAAATTTATATTGGCTCATTCTGTATTACACACTCGACATTTTCCAGTGTTGTTTCATAGCAGTCAGATGAAGAAATCTCAAGCATGGAGAAAACAGGCAAATTGAGGAGAGGCTACTTTGGAAAGCCAATGGAGAGTAGTAAACACTTTCTTCATTTTATTCTACCTTGCCCTATCTCATTTGTACTATGAAAGCTCAGTGTCGCATATGGCTCTGGATCATTTGCCATAGCAACCAAATAAATTAGTGCATGCCTAGCAAGGTAAAGTATTGTCCAATCGGACTTCCTTCAAAATCTTGCTATCAAAAAAGATTTGTAATAAAGACAGCTCTGATTATAGTCAGAGAAATTCAGAGTCTCAGACTTTGAGAGAAACTTAAAAAACCAAACACTATTACTGCATACATGTAGAAATACTTTACTTGTTTTGAAAATATAATTAACTGTAGGATTAGAGGAAAGTATTGAATTAATAGTACTACAAAACCTACCTGCCACCTATGCATCCATAGGAATCAGAAATAAAGAAAAACACATCCAGTTGAAGCAGCACAGAGAATCCTAACTTCATTCAACAGACAGAATATTTAGTGTGATCCTGTGACCCTTTGAGTTTGATTTGAATCTGAGTTCAACATAGAGAGCAAAGATATTTTCAGAAACAAATCCTGCCACAAGGCATGCTGGTTTCTGGATTCAAATAAAATTGAGGTGCATCATTCTTTTTCAAATGTAGCAGCCATAGAGCTCATCCATTTAGTTCAAATGCCACAGGGTTTGCTTTTCCCTCATTCTTTTGGCTGGTTGTGCTAAGAGAAGCTGATGTTGAGGCTTATGACTTTTCCTGGGACTGGAGTGGTGCAGTTCTCACACAGCTCCACATGAGACCACGGTACCTGCCCATTTGTTGTGCTCAGCTGGTACACCTGCTGCGTTCTTCTCTTTTCACATACAGTTCATTTATAAAATTTAAACCAACATACTTACAGGAAAGAAACCAGTAGCACGCTGATATAGGTTCATCTACAAACACCCTGCTTAATAGGAACTAGCTTATTTACTGGATTTCTCTGAGCAGTGCCTCAGTAAGGGAGTAATATTTATCCAGCTCTAGTTCATTCTCTGGTTTTGCCTCTTTGTCCAAACCAGTTCATCAGGCTGATCAGGACACTAAGCCCAACCTTCTTAGCCCCACAGTTACATCATTAACATTAACAGCACTCATACGCTTGTTGAGGTGTGACTAATCTTGAAGAAGTCTTCCTTCCTTGTTTTCAAATTTAGCAAAAAGAGCTAATTTGCAAGATAAATAGTTCATTAACCTTGTAGGCAGTAACCTAGCACAGCTGCCCAGAGAAATTGTGGGTTCCCCATTCCTGGAGGTGCTCAAGGCCAGGTTGGATGGGGCCCTGGGCAGCTGAACGGGTGGGGGCAGCCCTGCCCATGGGAAGGAGTTGGGCCTGGGTGGGCTTTGAGGTCTCTTCTAACCTAAGCCATTCTATGGTTCTGTGATTCTACAATAAGATAAGAGTTCAATTATCCAGAGAAAATCATCTTGATGCGCCTTGTTAAAGTCACCAAAGAAGCAGCAGACATCTTAGCTCAGCAGACAGTGCTGGATTAAATGACTGTTAGAGAATATTGATTACATGGCCATTTAGGAGGCAGGAGGACTGATGCCCTGCTTGTGCTGACATAGATCAGCAGTCTTTTCTGTACATGTGACTACCATGCTAATCCTGTGTCAGAATCTGAAAGTTTTACACACCACAGTTTGGCTTTCCACATAATGTGAGACATTCATGCAGATTTCTTATTTAATGTTTTATTACCTGCATGTTTGGGGGTGCAAGACCTCCACAGTCATACCTAGCCATCCTTGTAAAGGAGTATAAGATAATATCCAAATGCAATAACTTGTCAAAGGAAATAGAACAAAGTACTCCTGTGGCAATTCCCATGTTAAACTATCAAGATGCAACAGCGTGTCATATGTGTAGGAACAAAATTGAAAGTGCTGTTTAAGTCTAAGAAATTGTTCCACTCACCTCTCAGGGAAAAGAGCTTTCACACAGAAAATAAAAGCTCCTTTTCTGTGCTGATCTGATTATCTGTGGCAAAAAAAACCAACCTGTTCTTGTGATGGAATGAAAAAAGCGATGAAATTCAATAGCACAAAAAACAAACTTGAGAAAAGGTGCTGAAAGAGTGATGCAGTACAGCATTTTTTTTTTTTTTGTAATTCCTTTACTCATTATTAAAGCACTTTGATTTAGAAGAATGAACAATAATTCAGCTGCAACATGACTCATTATGTAAACTCCTCAGGGCGAAGATCCAGTGTTTGTTGTTGTTATTTTTTCGTATTCATACATATCCCAAACCCAAATAATATAATACAAATATTATTGCTGCTAATATTAATTCTATGGTAGCAAATGTTACAAAAATATTGTAACAAACAGAAAACTGATGAAATTCTTCCCTGAAGAACAACAAGAATTAAAAATCATTGTTATGGTAAAGGGCATTCTCAGGACATACTTTCCTACCTGAGGCATGAGGTTCTTCCTTGTCCCTACATCTTCTCTTCAAATCCTAGACTCAAACTCCAACAGCTTCTTCCTCACCTGTGACACTGCACCTTATTGCAGACTTCTCTTCTCCTTCTGGGACAGTTACGCCTTCCAACTAAAAAGTGATACCATTCCCCCCAGGCTCTAGCTTTCTTCTTCTGTGCTGCATGTGGCATTTATCCTAATCCCAACTCAACCCTGGAAATGGAGTAAGGTACTTTCCAGCATGCACCATTCTCCCAAACTTTCTCCTGGATTAACAATATCTTGATTTTCCCCTCCCTCAGCCCCCTTTTATCTGTTTTCCTTTTCTTACCCCTCAAACAATGTAGTTACTTGAAGATCCTCAGGCTATTAGGCTGACATGAAACTAGCATGTCTTGCTGACATGCTGATCTCTTGTAGAGGAGAAAAGAAGCTATGCCTACTATTTAGGAATTAAAACATATTTTATTTCCTCTCCCAACTGTGTTTCTCCACCAACTTCTAGTTTTCATTGCTAGATTGAGTCGTCT